>NC_139646.1:1826594-1836594 GCF_964638095.1 Poromitra crassiceps
GAGAGAGAGAGAGAGAGAGAGAGAGAGAGAGAGAGAGAGAGAGAGAGAGAGAGAGAGAGAGAGAGAGAGAGAGAGAGATAATAATAATTATCCCTAGCTATGGCCCATCGAAACGGGCGGTCGTGAGGTCACGGTGACCTTGAACTTTGTCCTTTGACTACCAAAAATTTCAGTTCATATTTAATCAGTTCATTGTTGAGCCCAAGTGGATGTTTGAGCCAAATTTGAAGAAATTCCCTCCAGGTGTTCCTGAGATATCGAGGGAACGAACATCGGATGTACGTACTGCCTCCAGCCACAGTTATCGCCAGAGGAGGCATAAAAATGTATTATTATTGTATATATATATTATATTGTATATATTTTGGATTATTATTAATTAGGGTTAATGTTATTTTTTTCTTTGAATGTCTCTTCTGACAGTAGATCAGAGAAGAAACAAAAATAGACTTGTCATGTACACATTTTACTTTGTCTCATCCTTGCAAAACACACACACAGAAACACACACACACACACACACACACACACACACACACACACACACGTAATAAAAAAAGAGTAACAGTCTTTCCAATAGAGTGACAATAGGTGTCACCTAGTGATATTTCAGACCCACTCATTTAGTGGGATTTTACAGCTTTGTCGACTTTATCTCCCCACGCAACACACACGCACACACACACACACACACACACACACACACACACACACACACACACACACACACACACACAAACAAATATGAAAGAGAGAACAGATACAGAAAGATAAAAGAGAGGAGAGACAAGCAGGCGTCAGAGGCAGTTTAGAGACGAGAGAGACTAGAGTTCGTCTTCTTTGATACTAGATGGGTGGTGGAAGGTGCTGATGCAAGGAGAAAGGAGAGACCTGACTTCTGGTGTCACATCTAAACCGTCCCACGCTTTCAAACGTGCGCCGGGCCCATTGCCTTTGTCTTAGATGGGTTTCATCTGAATGATTCAAATCACAAACATTTGGCCACATTCATTATTCAGCGTGTTGAAGAGACACAGAATGGACTTGAGTTTGAAGTGAAACACTGGGGAAGGTTTTCTCTTCTGACATGGCGTCCTGCAAAGAAGACAAGGACTTACAGTAAATAATCCATCGTTAGCAATGGCTTAAGGGTGGGCCCCCACATCTAAAACAAGTAGAGGAAAACAAATGCACTCTGACATTGATGTTTTTGTGTGCAAAATTGATAAAAACAAGTCTTTAAACATACCATGATACGCAACCCGTATATCATAAGTAGGCTATATAAGTAGGCAATACTAGATACACATTATATACATTATTAATACTTTTTCCTCTTTCGAGATAGACTTAAGATCATGGCTGGAAATGTGTTTCATTTGGCACAAGCCACACGCACGAGCACGCACACGCGCACGCACGCACGCACGCACACACACACACACACACACACACACACACACACACACACACACACACACACACACACACACACCCCTCAAGTCAAGTAGATTACCAAGTCAAGTCTGTGTCATTAATGTTAAGTCTCAAGTCTATTTAATATCTTTTAAAAAATGGTCTAGGATTTAATAGGATAAAAATTGCATCAAGAGTTTAATTTCTATAATCGGTTTCAGTTTCAATAAATTCAATAATTCCATACAAATTCAGAAAACAGAATTTAAATTCAGCTGTCTGGTGGGACAAATCAATCCAAGTCATTTACACAAACACAAGGTCTTTTGTCAGGACTTTACAAACCTTCTCAAGCCATCAAAGTGCAAAGTCAAAGTAGAGCAAGTCAAAGTAGAGCAAGTCAAAGTAGAGCAAGTCAAAGTAGAGCAAGTCAAAGTAGAGCAAGTCAAAGTAGAGCAAGTCAAAGTAGAGCAAGTCAAAGTAGAGCAAGTCAAAGTAGAGCAAGTCAAAGTAGAGCAAGTCAAAGTAGAGTCCAAAGTCACCACAGCCCAAAGCCAAGTCAAGTCTCAGGTATTTTCTTTGTAAATCAAATCAAGTCCCAAGTCAAGTCTCAGGTATTCTCTTTTTAAAAATAAATCAAGCAATTAAAATCTGCCCAGTATACTGTTACTGTCTGCACTTCTCTATTCCATTATTATTCATCTATTCCACTCATGGTTACAGTCATAATCACACTGACAGTTAGGCATAAAACAATTAAATGTAATCTAAGTTTGATTTGCTTCTTAATCATAGGATGTATCCATACTTGAGACATTTGAATCTAGTTGACATGATAAATATCATGAGATGCTGGAGTGGATGAAAAAGATTGAGCGTAACCCTAACAGAGAGAGATGGCCATTAGACGCAGGTAGACGGCTCCACACTGTGCTAGAATTATATTGCTTCAATATTTATCAAATAAAGTCAGGCCGAGGCAGGAATCTCCATATCGGTCTTCCCTTCGAGTCCCTGTTACTTTCTACACTGAGTGCATATTGATACTGACGCCTCTCCTGACATTCTGCAAACTAATGTTTTAAGAGTTTACATCCACTCTCTCTCCAAAGCAACTTCACAATGTCTCCACTGATCATTAAGGAGAATAATTAGTTCATCATTGGCTGACCAGTAAAATCACAGACCGGCTATATCTGAATAGAAAAACATTTCTAAGTCTGTGCCTGTCTTTCACTCTCTCTTTCTGACAAACATCATATTATACTCAGATGAAAACCATCTATTAAACTAAATCCTCTTAATATCCTTTTTGTTGTTGACTTTAAGATAATTACATCAACTTATGCTAAGCTCTTTCATCAATGCCAAGGGCTTGATCTCTAAAGGCCACACGCACGCACGCACGCACACACACACACGCACGCACGCACACGCACACACACACACACACACACACACAATATAATATACAAGAAGCACTAAAACCCAATAAGAGGTGTGTCCTAATTGCCCAGTGTAGTGCATATAAACACACACACACACGCACACACGCGCACACACACGCACGCGCGCGCGCACGCACGCACGCACGCACACACACACACACACACACACACACACACACACACACACACACACACACACACACACACACACACACACACAGTACCCACACTGATGTTTCTCAATGAACTAAATCTAATTATTTATCTACTTAAGAATTCAAGTAGAGATAAGTAGAGGCACGTGTACTACGTGAGCACGGAGGCTGGGAAGGTTCCTTAAGCACCACCTGGGACCCAGGTATTCTGCTCCACCTGGGACCCAGGTATTTTGCTCCACCTGGGACCCAGGTATTCTGCTCCACCTGGGACCCAGGTATTTTGCTCCACCTGGGACCCAGGTATTCTGCTCCACCTGGGACCCAGGTATTCTGCTCCACCTGGGACCCAGGTATTTTGCTCCACCTGGGACCCAGGTATTCTGCTCCACCTGGGACCCAGGTATTTTGCTCCACCTGGGACCCAGGTATTCTGCTCCACCTGGGACCCAGGTATTCTGCTCCACCTGGGACCCAGGTATTTTGCTCCACCTGGGACCCAGGTATTCTGCTCCACCTGGGACCCAGGTATTTTGCTCCACCTGGGACCCAGGTATTCTGCTCCACCTGGGACCCAGGTATTCTGCTCCACCTGGGACCCAGGTATTTTGCTCCACCTGGGACCCAGGTATTCTGCTCCACCTGGGACCCAGGTATTCTGCTCCACCTGGGACCCAGGTATTTTGCTCCACCTGGGACCCAGGTATTTTGCTCCACCTGGGACCCAGGTATTTTGCTCCACCTGGGACCCAGGTATTCTGCTCCACCTGGGACCCAGGTATTCTGCTCCACCTGGGACCCAGGTATTCTGCTCCACCTGGGACCCAGGTATTTTGCTCCACCTGGGACCCAGGTATTCTGCCGCAGATATGTTGTCATGGCGACGTCATCTCTGACGATCTAAACAAAAAGAGGGTTTTTGATTCTACAAGGCAAGTGAGTCAACAGCGACGGAAAACCTTTATCTGCACAGTTGATACGGATCTGATCCCAGCATCGGTTTGCTTGTGTGGCTTTTCGTTGTCTGCCACGCTTGTCTGCTGACACTGAAACCCACCCAATATGACCCATCATTTCCTCTGCCTACACACTGTGCTGTGTGCGAGACTGATCAAACACACACATGATGTAGACTGCATTGGTCCAGGGCGAGATTGGCCAAATTTACACCAAACATGGATCCTAATTGTGATCGCTGTCAAACAACCCCAGCCACTTTATCACATATGTTTTGGCTTTGCCCAAAATTAGTAGATTTTTGGCATTCCATATTTTAAAAAAAAATCTGATATACTGGAAATATCCATTGAACCTCTTGCCATAATTGCAATCTTTGGTGTGATACCGCATGATCTCTCCCTCAACCAATGCAGTAAAAAGATGACAGCGTTTGGTACACTTCTGGCTAGACGACTTGTACTCCTTAAATGGAAAGACAAGTTTCCTCCAACTTTCAATCACTGGGTCAGAGATCTTATGTATCATTTAACCCTAGAAAAAATCTGATACGCTACAAGGGGTTGTGCTCTCGACTTTTATACCATCTGGCAGCCAGTCCTGGACCAGGTAGAGAAAATAGACACTTCAAGCATTTCAAATGTATAGATTTACCCCCCCCCCTCTCTCATATTTATTTTCATTAATCTGTTTTTGTTTTT
Organism: Poromitra crassiceps; assembly: GCF_964638095.1. Classification (NCBI taxonomy): domain Eukaryota; kingdom Metazoa; phylum Chordata; class Actinopteri; order Beryciformes; family Melamphaidae; genus Poromitra; species Poromitra crassiceps. Next base: position 1,831,272 of record NC_139646.1, read on the forward strand.
TTTTGTTTTTCTTCTGTGTGTCTTTGTGTATTGATATACTGTGATGTATCACATGATGTATGTGGTGTAATAGGCTAGGGGTTCTCGTGGGATGGGTTTTTGTTTAAAAGTGTCAAGTGTATTTAAATCTGTATTTGTATTTTGTATGATATACAGAAAATGAATAAAAAAACTTTGAACAAAAAAAAACACACACACACATGATGTGACACAAATACCCCCAAGTGAAGTTGTTTTGTTGACAGATCGCTTCTTCTCTACAATGTTTATATGCTAAACAGCTGAGCTAATGTGTTTTGCTATTTACGATTTGATTTGAAATGTAATTGAGAGCAGCGATGAGGGACAGGTTGTTGTTGTTGTTGTGGGGAGAGGAGAGGAGAGGAAAGGAGAGAGAGTTCCTTGGCTAGACATCACCAAGAACCACCAAGAACCAGGGACAATAATGTGATTTCCCCCGATGTGACACTTTAGGTGGGGTGGAGGGATAAAGGAACGATAGATGGCTACACAGTTGAGAAAACACACACACACACACGCACACACACACACACACACACACACACACACACACACACACACACACACACACACACACACACACACACGCACAGTCGCACACACACACGCACACACACACACACGCACAGTCGCACACACACACGCACACACACACACACGCACAGTCGCACACACACAATACAGTACGTGTAGTTTTCCTGAATGCATCCCCCGTTAAGCCGCCATGGACCATTAACATTCCAATAAAAGCAGCCTGTGGAAAATGAGCCGCCATCCTTCACTCTGCCACTATGAGCCAACAGTTTGAACCTTGACCTTTTGGCTCCCAGCGCTATAAAGGACCGTCAACTTTCAGCGTTCGCAGAAAAACCCAAGAAGAAAAATCACTGGACAATAAAGTCAATGTTAATCATGTGTAGTAACATGCATCATTTGTACTGACGTCTTACTGTGGGAGTATATTTATGTCGTATAGTCGGCTTTAAATACCCTTACCCTCGACTGTAAGGCTCGCCTCGCCCCTCCACCACTACGTGGGCCCTGAAGGTCGCTTGTCCCGATCGCAGCTCTTCTCCTCACTGGCTCCTCAGTGGTGGAATGAGCTCCTCGATCAGAATGGCCGAATCGCTGGCAATTTTTCGCCGGAGACTAAAGACCCGCCTTTTGGAGCTACACCTGGGCCCTTCTGAAATGTACACCATTTCTTAAACGCTCACATGCTGCTGCTAGCTCCGCCCCTGACTATTTTTACATTATTTGTATCCCTATAAGGTGCTATTCCAGTCCACCAGGATATCTGACTCTTATTGATTGACTTTTATATTTATTACTTTCTATTTTTCTGTGTATTTCTTCTGTGTTCTGATGAGATGTGATGTTGTAAGTCGCTTTGGACAAAGGCTTCTGCTAAATGCAATAAAGTCAAGTCAAGTAAAGTCAAGTAAAGGCTTCAATCTGGGCTCCAGTCAAGCTATACTGGGTCCTTTTTAGACCTATTGCTTCTCTTTGCCAAGTGTTGCATCAACAAACACAAATAAATGAATAAAACACTCCCCTTTCTTTACACTTTAACTCATTGAGTGCCAAGGACGTCGATCGACGTCAAAGTAAATAGTGACGTAGAGTGCCAAGGACGTCGATCGACGTCAAATGCGTTTTTTGGCGGTGGGACGTGGATCAAAGCCCCAGGCATCTCCTGTACAAATATTGTAGCTATTGAAGGTGTATAACCTATTTTACGGACTCATTAGGTGGCGACAGTGCTCTCCAGATTAGAGAAAGGTCCGGAAAACAGCAGGAAAAAGCCCTGTGATGAAAAAGAAACCGCTCATGCTGCAGCCAGAGCCATATAGATTGCTCTGTCTGGAGCTGACGTTGGCTGCGAACAGCAGTCAATCTGCGCCCACAACTGACCCCCTCTGCCTCTGTCTGTCTGTCTGCATAGTTTCTCCACACGATTAGCCGCCAGAAAAGCAGCACCCGACGCCGAAGGGCCAAAGCATTCTCAGCAGTCCGGTTTGGCTCTTCCGTGTCGCGCTGGTTGCCGGCGCACAAAAACGGAGGCTCCGAAAATAGACTGGGTGCGTGTTAGGCTGTGTGTTAGTGTGGGGAGGAGTTTGCAGCTGAGGGGGGGAGAGGGGGGTGGGGCACGCAGGGCACCTCACAACTACACCACGTCACTACATCAGAAAATATTATCTTCAGAGTCAGTGAATGTGCTTGAAATGCTTCATTTCACAAAAGGCGGAATAACTCAGCTTCTAATTTGAAACGCCTGTATTTGCTCAAAACGACCTATCTTCTCCGGCTCATAACTAAAGAACGGAAAATGGTATCAATAAACTTTTTTTTGCTGATGATACGATAGAGTCAGCTCGTTCTTTGTGCCTGTTCGGTGTTTACATAGTAATATCACACAATATTCTGTGGGCCTCGAGAAATCACTGAAAACGCTCTGACACTCTGGCACTGGGAGCGTCCGTTCTCCAAAAGTGGCTGGCACTCAACGAGTTAAAGAGAAAATCCCCCCTTTACTTTAACAGACGAGCAGAATATCCGTTCCTGTGTGCCATTTAGTCAGGCCTTGCTCACAGAGATGCAGCCTCTCCTCTCTCTCCACAGAGGACTTTCATAGTCCACTTCAATTGGCTAATTAGAAATAAGTTAATCTGTGTGCTGCTCCACTCTGGAGCACCCGTGGGCTCCTCCACTCTGGAGCTCTCCATGGTGCTGAACCTGTATCGAGTCATTTTGGCCACTAATTAGCCATTTTCGCCTATTTAGTCGGCCCGAATTAACTAAATAAATAATCCGGCTCCAATCGCACGTAAAACGGCACAGCTGTCGCCAAATACAATTCTGCTCACAAACAGACACTTTGCATCCCTATTATATGATTATTATAGGATTGTGGACGATCTGCCTTTCCAGCTGTATGTACTTCCATCACTCCTTGCATCAACATCACAATCAGGATTAATAGAAATGAAAAAATATGTCTGATTCAGTTGTTTTCAAACGTTGATTAACAATTAACGTTGATTAAACAATGAACATTACACCCTCAAATACTCTCATGCTTCTATACATTCTATACTTTTTCGATGAACTGCATCTGTGCCCACTTTACCCCGCAAGGGTACAACACTGTTAGCTGCTATTGTGACAGTGTTTTAGGGCGTGTTTTTGCCTTGGGGCTTGGGGGTGGGGGGGGCTTTAAAGATAGATTATACATCACACGCAGGCGAGTTCATAAATATCTATCAGCCTGTCATGACCATCAATGGCTTCAGGAAATTAGATGAGCTATTGGGGGATGATAAAGTAGTAGTCTGACATCATCAGCCTCCTGAGCTCAGATACCTGCCCTCTGCTACTCCACTGATAAGACTGATTCACTGACACTTCCACAGTATGTGTGTGTTTGGATGTGTGTGTGTGTGTGTGTGTGTGTTTGGATGTGTGTGTGTGTGTGTGTGTGTGTGTGTGTGTGTGTGTGTGTGTGTGTGTTTGGATGTGTGTGTGTGTGTGTGTGTGTGTTTGGATGTGTGTGTGTGTGTGTGTGTGTGTGTGTGTGTGTGTGTGTGTGTGTGTGTGTGTGTGTGTGTGTATGTGTATGTGCGTGTGCGTGTGTGTGTGGTCAGATGAGCGTAAAGCCAGCTGATAGGCCATATTGATGTATTGAGTGAGGCCGCCCATCTCCATCTCACATCTCAGGTGTCATGGCTGTAGAGGGAGATAAGAGTGATGCTGGAGGGGAGTGAAGGGAAGCCATTTGATGTGACACGTCCCACACTCTAAAGAGACCCACCTCTGCGTCTGGTGCCGATCTCATGGTGCCAACTCTGGATAAGCATCAACTCTTTGAGTGGGAAAAGATGGTTGTTCGTGCCAAGCTTGCACAGCAAACTCTGAAGGCTCATATCTCTAAAGTACTTACAGCACTCCGTGGTGATACATATAATGTTTTTATAGAGTATAAAACTACATATAATGTTTTTATAGAGTATAAAACTATAATGTTTTTATAGAGTATAAAACTACATGAAAATCTCAATAACAAATAAAAAAGAAAAGGCAAGTGAAAGCTGTGTACCTGAAAAGGAGGTGTTTGACTTTAAACTGGGTCTCTATGACGCCTGTGGTCCTCAGTCGTACGCGCAGGACGTCCGTCTCTGTCGGCACGTAGTCTTCAGAGGTGATGCGGCCCATGTTCTCGAAGAAACTACACAGGGAGGATGTGGAAGAGGAGGAGAGGATGGGAGGAGGTGGAAGAGGAGGAGAGGATGGGAGGAGGTGGAAGAGGAGGAGAGGATGGGAGGAGGTGGAAGAGGAGGAGAGGATGGGAGGAGGTGGAACAGGAGGAGAGGATGTGAGGAGGTGGAAGAGGAGGAGAGGATGTAGAAGAGGAGGAGAGGATGGGAGGAGGTAGAAGAGGAGCAGAGGATGGGAGGATGTGGAAGAGGAGGAGAGGACGGGAGGAGGTGCAAAGAGATGAAAGAGACAAAGTGCAGGAGAAAAGGAAGGAATGAGCAGTGGGAGAGAACAAAATTTGCTAACCTTAGTGCAGACAAACATGTGTACTGTGCAGTGTGCAGAATTTTATAGTTTTGTATTTTTCATTAGTTTTGATTTTGATTTCCTTTTGAATTTTTGTTTTCAATTCAGTTTAGTTTCAGTTCGTTTCCAGAGTGGGTTTGCTCATTTCAGTTTAGTTTTTATTGTTTAATTTAAGTTTAGTTGAGTTTTTAATCTCTCTTTAGTCTCAATAAACTCCTCATGTTGTTGTGTTTTGACAAAAGTTTTACATTTTTATTTAGTTAGTCTTGTAAGTACACAATATGCTTTCAGTTAGTCGTGTGTGGGTGCCATGATGGCGTCGGGTGCCATGCGGCAGGGAGGTAGGGTGCGCAGTGATACGCCTGCAGCCCTAGGGGGCTCTCCATGCATCTCGATGCATCTTAAATCGATGCATCACTTTTTTCCGCAATACATGATTTATTTTTTCTCACTTTCTTTTTTCTCACTGTGCGGCTACTTTTAAAATAAAAGTGCATTTGGAATTGCATTGTATTATGATCCATAATTAAAATAAACAACTGCATGTACTTCCATTATATATTATTTGATTATTATTTTATTTTTTTATAATCGATTTTTGACATTTGTGAATCGATGCAGAATCGTGGACGTCCGCATCGCGATGCATCTTATAATGGATTATTTTTGACACCCCTAGTCTCTACACTCAATATTGACAGAGTGGTGACTTATCATCATGATGACACACTGAGGCTTTCTA
>NC_139646.1:1841594-1844094 GCF_964638095.1 Poromitra crassiceps
GCACAGAACATTGTCCTCTGATTTACTAATGCAATGCACAGAACATTGTCCTCTGATTTACTAATGTAATGCACAGAACATTGTCCTCTGATTTACTAATGCAATGCACAGAACATTGTCCTCTGATTTACTAATGTAATGCACAGAACATTGTCCTCTGATTTACTAACACAATGCACAGAACATTGTCCTCTGATTTACTAATGCAATGCACAGAACATTGTCCTCTGATTTACTAATGCAATGCACAGAACATTGTCCTCTGATTTACTAACACAATGCACAGAACATTGTCCTCTGATTTACTAATGTAATGCACAGAACATTGTCCTCTGATTTACTAATGTAATGCACAGAACATTGTCCTCTGATTTACTAACACAATGCACAGAACATTGTCCTCTGATTTACTAATGCAATGCACAGAACATTGTCCTCTGATTTACTAATGTAATGCACAGAACATTGTCCTCTGATTTACTAATGCAATGCACAGAACATTGTCCTCTGATTTACTAATGTAATGCACAGAACATTGTCCTCTGATTTACTAATGCAATGCACAGAACATTGTCCTCTGATTTACTAATGCAATGCACAGAACATTGTCCTCTGATTTACTAATGTAATGCACAGAACATTGTCCTCTGATTTACTAATGTAATGCACAGAACATTGTCCTCTGATTTACTAATGTAATGCACAGAACATTGTCCTCTGATTTACTAATGTAATGCACAGAACATTGTCCTCTGATTTACTAATGTAATGCACAGAACATTGGTGTTTGGTCGTGGGTACAGACAGTAACAGTTAATGGTTGATCCTCTGGTGGACTCTTTGCTTTGATGTGTCTAATATCTCGTGAAGTGTGAGCATCTGTATTCATTTACATGCTCAGGCTTATTTTTGCATGTTTTTAGCGGGAGGTTCCTATCTGGAGGAAGCTCCAGGGGAGCACGGGGAGAACATGCAAACTCCACACAGAAAGGCCCTTTTGACGAGCCCACCTGGGCAGTAGGCATTGAGGACACACCCTCAGCGCCCACAGTGTCCCAGGCGGGAATCGAACTGAGGACCTTCTTGCTGTGAAGCGACAGTTAACACCTCACCTCAGTCTTTAGTTAGCGCCTCACCTCAGTAAAACACATAAAACTGATTGCACCTGCACACCTTTTTGTGCTGTGCCTCAAATTGTGTCTATAGTTTAATAGATACGGGCCAAAGTGTGTGTGTGTGTGTGTGTATAGTCTTTGTCTATACAAGCCCACCCCTCTCTTACAACGTCGCTCTCTCCTGCCAGCTAAAGATAAGACTCACATTCCATCACGATTCTATCAGTTGAGTGGCCTCTCTCTCTCTCTCTCTCTCTCTCTCTCTCTCTCTCTCTCTCTCTCTCTCTCTCTCTCTCTCTCTCTCTCTCTCTCTCTCTCTCTCTCTCTCTCTCTATATTAGGAGAAGCTCCGCCGACACCTGAGAATTGATTGATGTCAGAAATAAGCTGCTTTCTGCGTTTGTCTCCCTCTCACTCGCCCTCCGCCCCAAAAACAGTCACCTCCTCAGATAGATGATTTCATCAATATCTTCTTTATGAAGTAAGAACTTTTAGGAGGACCGTTTAAACACTGTGCTCAGTTTGTTTAGGAACTAACTAGTGTCACAATCCCATACTCGCGGGGCGGAAGAGAACTGGCGGCAATAGCGTGATCCTCCCACGTGCTCCGTCCTGCCGGTGAAGCTCCCCGCTGTCAGGTGAAAAGAAGCGGCTGGCAACAGTGCATGTGTCGGAGGAAGCATGTGTGTGTCTACGGCTCTCCCCAGATCTGCAGAGGGTGGTGGAGCAGTGACCAGGGGGGAAATTGGCCAAGTACAATTGGAGAGAAAATGGAGGGGGGGGGGATGTATGACCATAAATAAATACCAAACTCAAGTAGTCTGTGATTGGGCTAGTAGCCTAGAGGTTAAGGAAGTGAAATTGTGACCGAAAGGTTGTCATATTGAATCCTGGACAAATTGAATGAGAACTGTTCTCTGATAAAGACTACTACCGTAGTGCTCTTGTGCAAGGCACTGACTGGACTCCTAATTGTTGTCTATGAGTCAGTGTGTATTACTGAAATGATGTCCGTCATTTGTCGTGCGTTCCTTTATCGCAAAATAACTGGGATGTGGAGGCTAAATGACATCACATCCGTTTTGTTAGCGTTCCAGTTGCAGAACACTTGAGCTGGGAAGTTCACTGTTCATTGGTCAGAGCCAGTCGCTAGCCAGGCTAGCGTTAGCAATAACATTTTCGCGGCATTTTGAGCATACAAACACTGCAGCCTCATGTCCACACAGATAGAAGTTAGGCAGTGCTGTGTACTGTGTACAGCTGATTGAATAAGACACACACAAAACAGAAGTGCTAAACAATATTACTACGATTACTACTACTGTTGTTGCGCAGCGCAGCCATCTTGGATTTTTTAGGTCAGGGCTGCTGAAGCTCCTACGAGTT
>NC_139646.1:1849094-1856594 GCF_964638095.1 Poromitra crassiceps
CCTCTCGCAGATCTCTCCATCTCCATTGACAATACCACTGTGCTTCCCTCCCAAACAGCTAAGAACCTTGGGGTGATCCTCGACAACCAGCTGTCTTGCTCTGCCTACATTGCTGCGACAGCACGCTCCTCCTGTAGGTTCTCCTTGTACAACATCCGCAAAATCCGCCCGTTTCTCACAAGGGAAGCGACACAACACCTGGTCCAGTCACTTATCATCTCCCACCTGGACTACTGCAACGTGCTCCTGGCCGGCCTACCTGCCTCTGACATCCGACCGCTTCAGCTCATTCAGAACGCTTCAGCCCGTCTGGTATTCAACCAACCCAAATTCTCTCATGTCACTCCCCTCTTCCAGGACCTTCACTGGCTTCCCATCTCGGCACGCATTAAATTCAAAACACTGGTACTGGCCTACAGGGCAGTACACCAGACAGCCGCTCTGTACTTACAATCTATGGTCAGGCTCCAAATCTCTCACCGTTCCCTCCGCTCCTCCACCAGTGCAGGACGCCTCGCCCCTCCTCGGCTACGGGGGCTCAAAAGTCGCTCATCCCGTTCGCAACTCTTCTCGTCCCTGGCACCTCAATGGTGGAACGAGCTTCCACCTTCGGTCAGGACGGCCGAATCACTGCCGATCTTTCGGAAAAGACTAAAGACTCACCTTTTCAGGCTCCATCTGGGCCCTTCTTGAACTAACTTCTTTCTCTCTTAAAAACAAACAAACAAAAAAACTTACCAACTACTTACTAACTTAACTTTACCACTATTCCTTCAGAAGTTGTAGTTGTCATAGACTGTGCTCCATAGTTGATTGCTCTATTGCTGACAGAAATGTGTTATTGTAAGTCGCTTTGGATAAAAGCGTCTGCCGAATGACCATAACCATGATAATTTTGGTCACTATAATCGTGATCATCTCTAGTGTGGAGAGAGAAGGAGGTTCCACTTCAGGTGTATGCAGAGTAGGGATGCTAATTTTAATAAACTAGGCATCTCGCGCACTGTGCGGGCTCACTTGCTCTTATGACATCACTGATGATGTCACAATGCCATGGCCGAGCCCGCCCTGCAGCTCGACCGCTGTTCGGGGCTCACATGCTCTTATGACATTACTGATGGATGACATCACTGATGATGTCACAACTTCACATCTTATGACATCACTTATGACATCAACAGTGATTTATGCCCTCACTGATTACATCATCAGTGATGTCACAATGACATCATCAGTGGGACAAAAAATGAAACAGAGAAACAGCATTGCCACTTGTGCTGCAGACACGGCAAATTTGCGTCTGTACGGACGTCGACCGACCAAGCCAGAGGTAACACGGGGGCTCGAACCTGCGACCCTCGTGTTGGTAGGCAGGGAGGGAATGGACTACTGCACTACACAGATGCCCTAATTCATGTCTTCCCTTTGTCAAATTGTTCTTTCAAGTGCATTTCTGAACAATGATGGAAGATAAGAAAAAATAATAATTGGCCTAGTCGTGGGTTGTCTTACAGCACAGTCCTATGCAGGAATATAGAGTGAAGAGTGAGCTGAGGCATCTTAATATCTAGGAATGCATTCAAACATCCCCAACCCGCCTTGTAGGAACAACTGGGACCTTCATCTGGTATCTGTGTGTGTGTGTGTGTGTGTGTGTGTGTGTGTGTGTGTGTGTGTGTGTGTGTGTGTGTGTGTGTGCGTGCGTGCGTGCGTGTGTGTGTGCGTGCGTGCGTGCGTGCATGTGTGTGTGTGTGCGTGCGTGCGTGTGCCCGCGCGTGCGTAAGGCCATTGAACAACTGCCAAGGACAAAGTTTGAGAATATATCTCATATTTCCCAGGTCATTGATATCATACACATACTGGGTGCTCACACACACACACAAAAACAACACCCTCTCTACCTGAGAAACAAATCCTTTCAAAAATAATGTAACAAGATAGAAGAAAAACAGGACAAACACTTGTGGATTTGCTCTAAAACCAAGAGGTCAATTGAAAGAATGACCATTTATTGGTTTGCGAAATAAGCTCCTTCATCAGGCAAAGTAAACATTACATTAGCCTAGGGTTGTCAAAAGTATCGATAGTATCGATAAAAGTCAATACTAAAATTTTTAAACGGATACAATACTTTTTACATTTGCAACAGGTATCGATAGTATCGATAAGTATCGATACTAAAAAAATAATTATTATACAATACTCATTTGCAACTGAAAAATCAAACATACCACTGATTTCTTCCTCCGTGTCATTGGTGGGTATCTTTTGCTTCAACAAGTTGAAAGTATTCTGATAGGCTGATGACTAGAGCAGGTGTAATCTGCTGTGTTATGATAGGCTGATGACTAGAGCAGGTGTAATCTGCTGTGTAAGGTCAAGTTTTTTAATGAGTATTATCAGGCCTAGATTATGGAGAAGCGTGAGTCTGTCTGTCCATCTGTCTGTTTATTTTTTATGTCTCTTGATGTGTTGTCATCCCGCCGCGTGGTATCGAAAATGGTATCGAGTATCGATATTTTCCTGGGTATCGGTATCGAAGTAGAAATTCTAGTATGGTGTCATCCCTATTAGCCTAACTCTAGAGAGCCCATACCAGTGGACTCCACTGTCCTGTGCGTGAAACGTGCAATATCAGCTTCACATTTTGTTTCACAGAGCGCAAAAGGGCGAGATTTTTTTTATACATTTTAGAGGCACTACTGGTGCAGCGACTATGGACTCATCATGCTCCACTGGCTTCCCACCCGCAGACATGGCCAATTGTGTCTGTAGGAACATCTGACCAAGCCGGAAGTATTGCCGCAAGGAATCGAACCCGGGTTTCCGCAGTGGTTTGACCTCTTTTATCCTCCACGCTACCCAGACGCCCCACAAAAGGGTGAGAATTGACTCAAGGTGAGTTTAATCTCCACTGTATCACTGAGTTAAGGTGAGTTTAGTCTCCACTATATCACTGAGTTAAGGTGAGTTTAGTCTCCACTATATCACTGAGTTAAGGTGAGTTTAGTCTTCACTATATCACTGAGTTAAGGTGAGTTTAGTCTCCACTATATCACTGAGTTAAGGTGAGTTTAGTCTCCACTATATCACTGAGTTAAGGTGAGTTTAGTCTCCACTATATCACTGAGTTAAGGTGAGTTTAGTCTCCACTATATCACTGAGTTATGGTGAGTTTAGTCTCCACTATATCACTGAGTTAAGGTGAGTTTAGTCTCCACTATATCACTGAGTTAAGGTGAGTTTAGTCTCCACTATATCACTGAGTTATGGTGAGTTTAGTCTCCACTATATCACTGAGTTAAGGTGAGTTTAGTCTCCACTATATCACTGAGTTATGGTGAGTTTAGTCTCCACTATATCACTGAGTTATGGTGAGTTTAGTCTCCACTATATCACTGAGTTAAGGTGAGTTTAGTCTCCACTATATCACTGAGTTAAGGTGAGTTTAGTCTCCACTATATCACTGAGTTATGGTGAGTTTAGTCTCCACTATATCACTGAGTTAAGGTGAGTTTAGTCTCCACTATATCACTGAGTTATGGTGAGTTTAGTCTCCACTATATCACTGAGTTAAGGTGAGTTTAGTCTCCACTATATCACTGAGTTATGGTGAGTTTAGTCTCCACTATATCACTGAGTTATGGTGAGTTTAGTCTCCACTATATCACTGAGTTAAGGTGAGTTTAGTCTCCACTATATCACTGAGTTAAGGTGAGTTTAGTCTCCACTATATCACTGAGTTAAGGTGAGTTTAGTCTCCACTATATCACTGAGTTATGGTGAGTTTAGTCTCCACTATATCACTGAGTTATGGTGAGTTTAGTCTCCACTATATCACTGAGTTAAGGTGAGTTTAGTCTCCACTATATCACTGAGTTAAGGTGAGTTTAGTCTCCACTATATCACTGAGTTAAGGTGAGTTTAGTCTCCACTATATCACTGAGTTATGGTGAGTTTAGTCTCCACTATATCACTGAGTTAAGGTGAGTTTAGTCTCCACTATATCACTGAGTTATGGTGAGTTTAGTCTCCACTATATCACTGAGTTAAGGTGAGTTTAGTCTCCACTATATCACTGAGTTATGGTGAGTTTAGTCTCCACTATATCACTGAGTTAAGGTGAGTTTAGTCTCCACTATATCACTGAGTTAAGGTGAGTTTAGTCTCCACTATATCACTGAGTTAAGGTGAGTTTAGTCTCCACTATATCACTGAGTTAAGGTGAGTTTAGTCTCCACTATATCACTGAGTTAAGGTGAGTTTAGTCTCCACTATATCACTGAGTTAAGGTGAGTTTAGTCTCCACTATATCACTGAGTTAAGGTGAGTTTAGTCTCCACTATATCACTGAGTTAAGGTGAGTTTAGTCTCCACTATATCACTGAGTTAAGGTGAGTTTAGTCTCCACTATATCACTGAGTTAAGGTGAGTTTAGTCTCCACTATATCACTGAGTTAAGGTGAGTTTAGTCTCCACTATATCACTGAGTTATGGTGAGTTTAGTCTCCACTATATCACTGAGTTATGGTGAGTTTAGTCTCCACTATATCACTGAGTTAAGGTGAGTTTAGTCTCCACTATATCACTGAGTTAAGGTGAGTTTAGTCTCCACTATATCACTGAGTTAAGGTGAGTTTAGTCTCCACTATATCACTGAGTTATGGTGAGTTTAGTCTCCACTATATCACTGAGTTAAGGTGAGTTTAGTCTCCACTATATCACTGAGTTATGGTGAGTTTAGTCTCCACTATATCACTGAGTTAAGGTGAGTTTAGTCTCCACTATATCACTGAGTTATGGTGAGTTTAGTCTCCACTATATCACTGAGTTATGGTGAGTTTAGTCTCCACTATATCACTGAGTTAAGGTGAGTTTAGTCTCCACTATATCACTGAGTTAAGGTGAGTTTAGTCTCCACTATATCACTGAGTTAAGGTGAGTTTAGTCTCCACTATATCACTGAGTTATGGTGAGTTTAGTCTCCACTATATCACTGAGTTATGGTGAGTTTAGTCTCCACTATATCACTGAGTTAAGGTGAGTTTAGTCTCCACTATATCACTGAGTTAAGGTGAGTTTAGTCTCCACTATATCACTGAGTTAAGGTGAGTTTAGTCTCCACTATATCACTGAGTTATGGTGAGTTTAGTCTCCACTATATCACTGAGTTAAGGTGAGTTTAGTCTCCACTATATCACTGAGTTAAGGTGAGTTTAGTCTCCACTATATCACTGAGTTATGGTGAGTTTAGTCTCCACTATATCACTGAGTTATGGTGAGTTTAGTCTCCACTGTATCACTGAGTTAAGGTGAGTTTAGTCTCCACTATATCACTGAGTTAAGGTGAGTTTAGTCTCCACTATATCACTGAGTTAAGGTGAGTTTAATCTCCACTATATCACTGAGTTAAGGTGAGTTTAGTCTCCACTATATCACTGAGTTATGGTGAGTTTAGTCTCCACTGTATCACTGAGTTAAGGTGAGTTTAGTCTCCACTATATCACTGAGTTATGGTGAGTTTAGTCTCCACTATATCACTGAGTTATGGTGAGTTTAGTCTCCACTATATCACTGAGTTAAGGTGAGTTTAGTCTCCACTATATCACTGAGTTAAGGTGAGTTTAGTCTCCACTATATCACTGAGTTAAGGTGAGTTTAGTCTCCACTATATCACTGAGTTAAGGTGAGTTTAGTCTCCACTATATCACTGAGTTAAGGTGAGTTTAGTCTCCACTATATCACTGAGTTAAGGTGAGTTTAGTCTCCACTATATCACTGAGTTAAGGTGAGTTTAGTCTCCACTATATCACTGAGTTAAGGTGAGTTTAGTCTCCACTATATCACTGAGTTAAGGTGAGTTTAGTCTCCACTATATCACTGAGTTAAGGTGAGTTTAGTCTCCACTATATCACTGAGTTATGGTGAGTTTAGTCTCCACTATATCACTGAGTTAAGGTGAGTTTAGTCTCCACTATATCACTGAGTTAAGGTGAGTTTAGTCTCCACTATATCACTGAGTTAAGGTGAGTTTAATCTCCACTATATCACTGAGTTAAGGTGAGTTTAGTCTCCACTATATCACTGAGTTATGGTGAGTTTAGTCTCCACTGTATCACTGAGTTAAGGTGAGTTTAGTCTCCACTATATCACTGAGTTATGGTGAGTTTAGTCTCCACTATATCACTGAGTTATGGTGAGTTTAGTCTCCACTATATCACTGAGTTAAGGTGAGTTTAGTCTCCACTATATCACTGAGTTATGGTGAGTTTAGTCTCCACTGTATCACTGAGTTAAGGTGAGTTTAGTCTCCACTATATCACTGAGTTAAGGTGAGTTTAGTCTCCACTATATCACTGAGTTATGGTGAGTTTAGTCTCCACTGTATCACTGAGTTAAGGTGAGTTTAGTCTCCACTATATCACTGAGTTATGGTGAGTTTAGTCTCCACTATATCACTGAGTTATGGTGAGTTTAGTCTCCACTGTATCACTGAGTTAAGGTGAGTTTAGTCTCCACTATATCACTGAGTTAAGGTGAGTTTAGTCTCCACTATATCACTGAGTTAAGGTGAGTTTAGTCTCCACTATATCACTGAGTTAAGGTGAGTTTAGTCTCCACTATATCACTGAGTTAAGGTGAGTTTAGTCTCCACTATATCACTGAGTTAAGGTGAGTTTAGTCTCCACTATATCACTGAGTTAAGGTGAGTTTAGTCTCCACTGTATCACTGAGTTAAGGTGAGTTTAGTCTCCACTATATCACTGAGTTAAGGTGAGTTTAGTCTCCACTATATCACTGAGTTAAGGTGAGTTTAATCTCCACTATATCACTGAGTTAAGGTGAGTTTAGTCTCCACTATATCACTGAGTTATGGTGAGTTTAGTCTCCACTGTATCACTGAGTTAAGGTGAGTTTAGTCTCCACTATATCACTGAGTTATGGTGAGTTTAGTCTCCACTATATCACTGAGTTATGGTGAGTTTAGTCTCCACTATATCACTGAGTTAAGGTGAGTTTAGTCTCCACTATATCACTGAGTTAAGGTGAGTTTAGTCTCCACTATATCACTGAGTTAAGGTGAGTTTAGTCTCCACTATATCACTGAGTTAAGGTGAGTTTAGTCTCCACTATATCACTGAGTTAAGGTGAGTTTAGTCTCCACTATATCACTGAGTTAAGGTGAGTTTAGTCTCCACTATATCACTGAGTTAAGGTGAGTTTAGTCTCCACTATATCACTGAGTTAAGGTGAGTTTAGTCTCCACTATATCACTGAGTTAAGGTGAGTTTAGTCTCCACTATATCACTGAGTTAAGGTGAGTTTAGTCTCCACTATATCACTGAGTTATGGTGAGTTTAGTCTCCACTATATCACTGAGTTAAGGTGAGTTTAGTCTCCACTATATCACTGAGTTAAGGTGAGTTTAGTCTCCACTATATCACTGAGTTAAGGTGAGTTTAATCTCCACTATATCACTGAGTTAAGGTGAGTTTAGTC
>NC_139646.1:1861594-1899094 GCF_964638095.1 Poromitra crassiceps
TGGCGTATTCATACAGGTCCTTGTCTAACTTGGCGCTGTAAATCTTCGCCTTCTTCTCCTCCTCCGTTACTTCGGAACCGAGACACAGTCCCATCATCCCGAGGCAGCGCTCATCTCCTCCTCTGCCGGGTCACACGAAGACAAAGCGCTGAGTTCGAGCTGGGATCACCCCGAGGCTGTGCGACTTGCATGCTCCCCCAAACACTGGAACCTCTGGACAGTGAGGAAGGAAGGAGCTGGGGGCTCAGACCATCTCCGCTGCTGTTGATCAAAACATCCTTCAAAGTCGCCCGGGTCGTGCGTCAAGGAGAAAATTGATTTTACGCATCGCTCCAATTGTGTTTCCTGGCAGGGTGAAGAGCCGAAATCAAATTTACTCCGTAGGCTACTGGGCGGTAGCTGCTTTTGCGTGTCTGTCTGTCTGTCTGTCCACAGCAGCACATCCACAGACACGGCCCGTGGAAGAAGACGAGTCCCTTATGTCACAGTGCGCCAAAGCGGTTCAAACCCTCCCCTGCCGCCGCAGTCTCAATCGGTCGGTCGACCCCCGAACCTCCAGCGAGAGAGCGGTTCCCTCCTCCTCCCACTGCAGCTCCTCGTCCAGATGGAAAAGTTTCGGACTTCCCTGGGAAGTGACGTGCCGGGGATAAAACCCAACACCTGATTGCGCAATCCATCCAATCCAATCTATACTGATGTGATTTTTCTTTTGCCATTGAAAAAATATGGGATATTATATTTAACATAATGGGACCAAAACTTCATAATGTTGCATATTTACATTTTTGTTCAGCACATTTTCCCCCATTCCTGAAAAAGGACAAGCATACATGATATGTTCAGTGGTTGCCAAGTGCAGTCCATGGTCCCCTCATTAAAGTTCAATTTCACTATTAGCCATTATTATTTCACTATTATATAGCCTGACAAGAAAAGGCCAAAGGGGGACCCTCTTCAAAATAATTAATTTAACTATTTAATTTGCTATAAATTGGTGCAGCATGAGTTTGAAAAGAAAGGCTGTGTTGGTCATAGGTTTTTCTCTACACTGTTAATTATCTCACTATTATAAACCAGCAGTTCTTTTCTAATCACATCCAACAACAGGTTTGGAGAGGGGTCCTTGGGGCCTAATATATATCTATGTAGGGGTCCTAGACATATAAAAGGTGATGGGTCGTTGACATGGAAAGTGAGTTGCTGATCTGGTGCAGCGGGGCTACATCTCGCTCAGCTCTTCTCTCTGAGAGGAGCCCCTCTGCTGCGGATTAAAGGCTCTTTGTGTCCGTAATGAGGTGACCGCTTTTTTTTTGGGGGGGGGGGCTGTGATGTGAATGGGACGGGCCCAGGCGGGGGGGGGGGGGGGGCTGTGATGTGAATGGGACGGGCCCAGGCGGATTTAGCTGCTTTCTGAGCATCTGTGGCCTCATTTCGCTGACTCAGTGAACCGTGACTATCGGCTGATCCAACAGAAATCACTGTCATGGGGTTGCACCATTTAATTTCCTCCCACTACTAGAGTCAAAAGACTGTGATTACATACTGAAGTGAAGACACTTGGCTATATTATCGATTTATTCATTTATTATGGGAAATGCACATTGCAATATAGTGAGGTTGTGAAAATTCCCACAATACTTATTTATTTCTCATTCTCTCAGACTCCCACCCACACAACATCAGCAACAACAACATGAGAAGCAACGGACAGTAACTTTTCACCAATCTTTGCATCGCTTGCAGAAGCAGGCCGACACTCAAACGTGGATCCCAAATCTTAAAGTCCTTGGATTCTCTCTCTTTCTCCTTCTCTAAGACGTCTCTATAAGGGGGCAAGAGGGGGGGTTTTGGTTTTGTCAGATATATTTCTTGAAAGGAGTGAGGATGGAAGAGGTTTTGGGGACATGAATGCAACAGGTGCAGGGTGAGAATTTCGTCATTTTAGGGGCAAAAGGCCATTTGGCCTTCGGCACCACAATCTTTTTAGGGCACAAAGCCACGTGCCAGGGCACAAAGGCCATTGCTCTATTGACATCATGAAGAGCGATTTTCATTTTTCTGAGTTCAAACGAGCCAATTGCACATCCTTTGCATAGGGCAGGGCAGGCTACATTAACCTGAGACCACTGACGCTTTTAAAGCAACTGACAGTAGCAGGCTGGTAGCAGGGCACTGCCAGGGTGGCCTTAGGGATCTCAGGGCATCACGGCCAGAGGGAGGAGCAACGGAGGCCATGGCCTCCATGTAACTCCTCCCACCCTGAACAGGTGTAGAGACACACTAGTGGTCGAGACAATTCCTTTAAGCGGAATTTGAAGCTGATCAAATTAATTTCAGCCCTTGCATTAGTTATACCTGAAGGAATGAGGCACTACTATTATTTACAGCGCAAACACGGTACTCACTGTCTCATTTACTCTCTCATTCATTCACTCACTCATTGACTGACTGTCACACTAATTCATTCACAGACTATCTCACTCACTCACTATCTCACTCACACGGTGCAAATTCAAGAGGTCAGAATCCACATTGTTCAAATGAGAATTCGACTTCACAGACCATTTAACTTAGTACATCGGCTTTTGTTTTTAGCGTGAACAGAAGAGACTGGCGCCCCTCTTAGAAATTAAAACAAATCTCATACTTCTAAGTGTATTAAAAGTAGACCACATTCAACCTTGCTGAGGACACACATCTGATTTGTTAAAAATGCGCTTGGTTTAAAATCTGAAAACATAACTGACAATTACATAAAAACCTTGTCAATAAGTTATGGATAAATACAAATTAAACATATCCCTATTACACCTATAGAGGGACAATTAGTATATGATTTCGTGGAGCCAGTGAACTGGTTGAGGTTTGAGTGCATGTTGCTTTAAGCTGAGTGTACAAGACCAGTATATTGGACACAGGGCCAGTTCTGGAAGCGGTTTTGGACAGTTGGACCCCGGTCTGGAGTCAAACTACTGAGCAACCTGGGCAGCAGCTTCACACTGCTCCTCCTCCTCCTCCTCCTCCTCCTTCCTTTTCATCGCCTCGATCACCGCCATCTCCTTAGCCTCCTTCTTTTGGTTCCTGGCCTCAAATTGCAGCCTGGGAATGAGTAAAAGGACATGGATGAAGGTGGAGAACTTAAGATGGAGGAGAATCAGAATTATTCATACGGAGAGAAGTGACGTGCAGAAGGAGGGAAGGAGTAGATTTAGGTTCTTGACCTGTTTTCAATGATCCTCTGGACAATGTCATCAGTGGTGAGGCCGTTCCCACTGTCCACCGTCCGGAATATCCCCCTCGTCTTTGGCTCCTGAGGAAAGAACACACATACTGTAATTGGCTATATCAAATTCAAACTAAGGGTCTTTGAAAGTCTCCATTCCCCTGAAAAGTTCAGTTGCTCCAACTAGTAGCTTCATTAAACACAACGTGCAGCTCTAGGACAGTAGCTTAATGTACTATTAGCTCTGAATGTCTCAATAAATGTACTTGTGTTTGACAACAGACAGCAACCTTTGTTTTCCATGCACCTTATTACCTGGTTTTGATCATTGTAAAATAATAACAGCTCTCAGCTCTTGAAGGACCAGTGTGTAGGAATTATTAGTGGCATCTAGTGGTGAAGTTCCAGATTGCAACCATCTGAAAACCCCTCTCCTCACCCTCCCCTTTGAAACAGATAGAAGAACCTATGGTGGCCGTGAAAAAGGCAAAAGGCCCTCTCTCTAGAGCCAGTGTTTGGTTTGTCCATTCTGGGCTACTGTAGAAACATAGCGGTGCAACATGGTGGTCTCCGTGGTAGAGGACCCGCTCCCTATGTAAATATAAAGGCCTCGTTCTAAGGTAACAAAAACACAAGGTAACAAAAACAATTCTTATTTCTAGGTGATTATACATACTTATGAATATTATATTCCATTTCTGCCAATAGATCCCCCAAAATCTTACACACTGATCCTTGATCCAAGTGTTTCAGCGTGGATCAAAAACTCTGAGACAAGAGTCTGTAAGTACTTTCCCTCATAAAAATGCAATACAATCACAGCTTTGCTGCACTTTCATTCAACAAGAAGACAATGAACTTACGGCATAGGGGTCTGATGCATCCTTGTCTGGAAGCACCTCTGTCTTGCCATGACACACCAGGTCCACCTGCACACAGTAAGTTAACAATGATAATAATGTAAATATAACTACCCTACCGTACTGTACCTTCCCTCTACTCTGATGAGTTTGCTCTGTCTGCACCGCATCGTCAGTGTGTGGAACAAAGTTGGAAGGCAGCTGAACTGTTGCGCACGCATTTGACACACTGCTACATTTGACATGCTGGTGTTTTTAGCTTCGTGTCGTCAGCTTTCATTGAAGATGACTTGAATCATAGAAGTGAGAGTGCAGTAGTAGTGAGTGGGCTGGGTTTTGTCTTTGTGTGAGTGAGTGAGTGAGTGAGTGAGTGAGTGCACAAGTGAAAAAAGGAGCGAACAGGATCAGGCCTAAAGCCAGACAACAGCAACTGACCTTAATTTATTTCAAATTGTTTTTATTCGTTTTTAAACAATACAAACAAGAAAAAAACAAACTGCAACTGACCTTAAAATGATCTAGCAGGTCTTTGCCCACTGCATAGGGAGCTCCAATTACCACCTCTGATACATACTGGAGAGAGAGAGACACACACACACACACACACACACACACACAGACACAGACACACACACACACACACACACACACACACACACACACACACACACACACACACACACACACACACACACACACACACACAATGATCATGATGCAAAAGATTAGTTCAGGGAAGCCCTCCTCCAGTCTTTGTCTGTTCTCTCTATGTCTGTTCTCTCTATGTCTGTTCTCTCTTTGTCTGTTCTCTCTCTGTCTGTTCTCTCTATGTCTGTTCTCTCTTTGTCTGTTCTCTCTCTGTCTGTTCTCTCTCTGTCTGTTCTCTCTATGTCTGTTCTCTCTATGTGTGTTCTCTCTTTGTCTGTTCTCTTTATGTCTGTTCTCTTTGTCTGTCTGTTCTCTCTATGTCTGTTCTCTCTATGTGTGTTCTCTCTATGTCTGTTCTCTTTATGTCTGTTCTCTTTATGTCTGTTCTCTCTCTGTCTGTTCTCTCTATGTCTGTTCTCTCTTTGTCTGTTCTCTCTCTGTCTGTTCTCTTTGTCTGTCTGTTCTCTCTATGTCTGTTCTCTCTATGTGTGTTCTCTCTATGTCTGTTCTCTTTATGTCTGTTCTCTCTCTGTCTGTTCTCTTTATGTCTGTTCTCTCTATGTCTGTTCTCTCTCTGTCTGTTCTCTTTATGTCTGTTCTCTCTATGTGTGTTCTCTCTCTGTCTGTTCTCTTTATGTCTGTTCTCTCTATGTGTGTTCTCTCTTTGTCTGTTCTCTCTCTGTCTGTTCTCTCTATGTCTGTTCTCTCTTTGTCTGTTCTCTCTCTGTCTGTTCTCTCTATGTCTGTTCTCTCTATGTCTGTTCTCTCTATGTCTGTTCTCTCTCTGTCTGTTCTCTCTATGTCTGTTCTCTCTATGTCTGTTCTCTCTATGTCTGTTCTCTCTCTGTCTGTTCTCTCTATGTCTGTTCTCTCTCTGTCTGTTCTCTCTATGTCTGTTCTCTCTATGTCTGTTCTCTCTATGTCTGTTCTCTCTCTGTCTGTTCTCTCTCTGTCTGTTCTCTCTATGTCTGTTCTCTCTTTGTCTGTTCTCTTTATGTCTGTTCTCTCTCTCTCTGTTCTCTCTATGTCTGTTCTCTCTTTGTCTGTTCTCTCTCTGTCTGTTCTCTCTATGTCTGTTCTCTCTATGTGTGTTCTCTCTATGTCTGTTCTCTTTATGTCTGTTCTCTCTCTGTCTGTTCTCTTTATGTCTGTTCTCTCTATGTCTGTTCTCTCTCTGTCTGTTCTCTCTCTGTCTGTTCTCTCTATGTCTGTTCTCTCTCTGTCTGTTCTCTCTATGTCTGTTCTCTCTCTGTCTGTTCTCTCTATGTCTGTTCTCTCTCTGTCTGTTCTCTCTATGTCTGTTCTCTCTCTGTCTGTTCTCTCTATGTCTGTTCTCTCTCTGTCTGTTCTCTCTATGTCTGTTCTCTCTCTGTCTGTTCTCTCTATGTCTGTTCTCTCTCTGTCTGTTCTCTCTATGTCTGTTCTCTCTCTGTCTGTTCTCTCTATGTCTGTTCTCTCTCTGTATGTTCTCTCTATGTCTGTTCTCTCTATGTGTGTTCTCTCTATGTCTGTTCTCTCTATGTCTGTTCTCTCTATGTCTGTTCTCTCTCTGTCTGTTCTCTCTATGTCTGTTCTCTCTATGTCTGTTCTCTCTATGTGTGTTCTCTCTATGTGTGTTCTCTCTTTGTCTGTTCTCTCTCTGTCTGTTCTCTCTATGTCTGTTCTCTCTATGTCTGTTCTCTCTCTGTCTGTTCTCTTTATGTATGTTCTCTTTATGTCTGTTCTCTCTCTGTCTGTTCTCTTTATGTCTGTTCTCTCTATGTCTGTTCTCTCTATGTCTGTTCTCTTTATGTCTGTTCTCTCTATGTCTGTTCTCTCTATGTCTGTTCTCTCTATGTCTGTTCTCTCTTTGTCTGTTCTCTCTATGTCTGTTCTCTTTATGTCTGTTCTCTCTATGTCTGTTCTCTCTATGTCTGTTCTCTCTATGTCTGTTCTCTCTATGTCTGTTCTCTCTCTGTCTGTTCTCTCTCTGTCTGTTCTCTCTATGTCTGTTCTCTTTATGTCTGTTCTCTCTATGTCTGTTCTCTCTATGTCTGTTCTCTCTATGTCTGTTCTCTCTATGTCTGTTCTCTCTCTGTCTGTTCTCTCTTTGTCTGTTCTCTCTATGTCTGTTCTCTTTATGTCTGTTCTCTCTATGTCTGTTCTCTCTATGTCTGTTCTCTCTATGTCTGTTCTCTCTATGTCTGTTCTCTCTCTGTCTGTTCTCTCTCTGTCTGTTCTCTCTATGTCTGTTCTCTTTATGTCTGTTCTCTCTCTGTCTGTTCTCTCTATGTCTGTTCTCTTTATGTCTGTTCTCTCTCTGTCTGTTCTCTCTCTGTCTGTTCTCTCTATGTCTGTTCTCTTTATGTCTGTTCTCTCTATGTCTTCTCTCTATGTCTGTTCTCTCTCTGTCTGTTCTCTCTATGTCTGTTCTCTTTATGTATGTTCTCTCTATGTCTTCTCTCTCTGTCTGTTCTCTCTTTGTCTGTTCTCTCTCTGTCTGTTCTCTCTATGTCTGTTCTCTCTCTGTCTGTTCTCTCTATGTGTGTTCTCTCTTTGTCTGTTCTCTTTATGTCTGTTCTCTCTATGTCTGTTCTCTCTTTGTCTGTTCTCTTTGTCTGTTCTCTCTATGTCTGTTCTCTCTATGTCTGTTCTCTCTATGTCTGTTCTCTCTATGTCTGTTCTCTCTCTGTCTGTTCTCTCTATGTCTGTTCTCTCTCTGTCTGTTCTCTCTATGTCTGTTCTCTCTATGTCTGTTCTCTCTATGTCTGTTCTCTCTCTGTCTGTTCTCTCTATGTCTGTTCTCTCTATGTCTGTTCTCTCTATGTCTGTTCTCTCTCTGTCTGTTCTCTCTATGTCTGTTCTCTCTATGTCTGTTCTCTCTATGTCTGTTCTCTCTATGTCTGTTCTCTCTCTGTCTGTTCTCTCTATGTCTGTTCTCTCTCTGTCTGTTCTCTCTATGTCTGTTCTCTCTATGTCTGTTCTCTCTCTGTCTGTTCTCTCTATGTGTGTTCTCTTTATGTCTGTTCTCTCTCTGTCTGTTCTCTCTATGTCTGTTCTCTCTCTGTCTGTTCTCTCTCTGTCTGTTCTCTCTATGTCTGTTCTCTCTCTGTCTGTTCTCTCTCTGTCTGTTCTCTCTATGTCTGTTCTCTTTATGTCTGTTCTCTCTATGTCTGTTCTCTCTATGTCTGTTCTCTCTCTGTCTGTTCTCTCTCTGTCTGTTCTCTCTCTGTCTGTTCTCTCTTTGTCTGTTCTCTCTCTGTCTGTTCTCTCTATGTCTGTTCTCTCTCTGTCTGTTCTCTCTCTGTCTGTTCTCTCTATGTCTGTTCTCTTTATGTCTGTTCTCTCTATGTCTGTTCTCTCTATGTCTGTTCTCTCTATGTCTGTTCTCTTTATGTCTGTTCTCTCTCTGTCTGTTCTCTCTATGTCTGTTCTCTTTATGTATGTTCTCTCTATGTCTTCTCTCTCTGTCTGTTCTCTCTCTGTCTGTTCTCTCTATGTCTGTTCTCTCTATGTCTGTTCTCTCTATGTCTGTTCTCTCTCTGTCTGTTCTCTCTATGTCTGTTCTCTCTCTGTCTGTTCTCTCTATGTCTGTTCTCTCTATGTCTGTTCTCTCTCTGTCTGTTCTCTCTATGTCTGTTCTCTCTCTGTCTGTTCTCTCTCTGTCTGTTCTCTCTATGTCTGTTCTCTCTATGTCTGTTCTCTCTCTGTCTGTTCTCTCTCTGTCTGTTCTCTCTCTGTCTGTTCTCTTTATGTCTGTTCTCTTTATGTATGTTCTCTCTATGTCTTCTCTCTCTGTCTGTTCTCTTTATGTCTGTTCTCTCTATGTCTGTTCTCTCTATGTCTGTTCTCTCTCTGTCTGTTCTCTCTATGTCTGTTCTCTTTATGTCTGTTCTCTCTCTGTCTGTTCTCTCTATGTCTGTTCTCTCTATGTCTGTTCTCTTTATGTCTGTTCTCTCTATGTCTGTTCTCTCTATGTCTGTTCTCTCTATGTCTGTTCTCTCTATGTCTGTTCTCTCTCTGTCTGTTCTCTCTATGTCTGTTCTCTTTATGTCTGTTCTCTCTCTGTCTGTTCTCTCTATGTCTGTTCTCTCTATGTCTGTTCTCTTTATGTCTGTTCTCTCTATGTCTGTTCTCTCTATGTCTGTTCTCTCTATGTCTGTTCTCTCTATGTGTGTTCTCTCTTTGTCTGTTCTCTCTATGTCTGTTCTCTTTATGTCTGTTCTCTCTATGTCTGTTCTCTTTATGTCTGTTCTCTCTATGTCTGTTCTCTCTATGTCTGTTCTCTTTATGTCTGTTCTCTCTATGTCTGTTCTCTTTATGTCTGTTCTCTCTATGTCTGTTCTCTCTATGTGTGTTCTCTCTTTGTCTGTTCTCTCTATGTCTGTTCTCTCTCTGTCTGTTCTCTTTATGTCTGTTCTCTCTCTGTCTGTTCTCTCTATGTCTGTTCTCTCTATGTCTGTTCTCTCTATGTCTGTTCTCTCTCTGTCTGTTCTCTCTATGTCTGTTCTCTCTATGTCTGTTCTCTCTCTGTCTGTTCTCTCTATGTCTGTTCTCTCTATGTCTGTTCTCTCTATGTCTGTTCTCTCTATGTCTGTTCTCTCTCTGT
This sequence comes from Poromitra crassiceps, assembly GCF_964638095.1. Taxonomy (NCBI): domain Eukaryota; kingdom Metazoa; phylum Chordata; class Actinopteri; order Beryciformes; family Melamphaidae; genus Poromitra; species Poromitra crassiceps. The sequence goes on from NC_139646.1 coordinate 1,870,914, forward strand.
CTGTTCTCTCTATGTCTGTTCTCTTTATGTCTGTTCTCTCTATGTCTGTTCTCTTTATGTATGTTCTCTCTATGTATGTTCTCTCTATGTCTGTTCTCTTTATGTATGTTCTCTCTATGTATGTTCTCTCTATGTCTGTTCTCTCTATGTGTGTTCTCTCTCTGTCTGTTCTCTTTATGTCTGTTCTCTCTATGTCTGTTCTCTTTATGTATGTTCTCTCTATGTATGTTCTCTCTATGTCTGTTCTCTCTATGTCTGTTCTCTCTCTGTCTGTTCTCTCTATGTCTGTTCTCTCTCTGTCTGTTCTCTCTATGTGTGTTCTCTCTATGTCTGTTCTCTCTCTGTCTGTTCTCTTTATGTCTGTTCTCTCTATGTGTGTTCTCTCTATGTCTGTTCTCTCTCTGTCTGTTCTCTCTATGTCTGTTCTCTCTATGTCTGTTCTCTCTATGTCTGTTCTCTTTATGTATGTTCTCTCTATGTCTGTTCTCTCTCTGTCTGTTCTCTTTATGTCTGTTCTCTCTATGTCTGTTCTCTCTTTGTCTGTTCTCTCTTTGTCTGAGCCCAGAGCGGAAATACCAGAAACAGTTGCTTCCATATTGTTATAATATCGACAACTACTAGTTGATATCATCGCTGTGCATCAGTTAACACCTTTCTGTCAAACCTACTTAAATGTCATAGTATCATTTACAAGCACTTTACAATAACAGAGCACCATGGAGAGGCCTAGTTACTGCACACTTCACTAGTTAAGAGCATGTGTGTACGTTGTAGTCAGGCACTGAGTCAAAGCAGTTAGCAGGAGTTTAGTGGTTTTGGGTTTGCGTAACACGTGTGGTTTGAGTAATGTTCTTGGTTTAACCTTTTTAACACACACACACACACACACACACACACACACACACACTGCAGACAGGGGCACAGAGTCTCATTGTTGTAGTCAAATAGCTGATCACCAGTGAGCGGAGGGTGGCACGGCCAGGAACACACCCCACATCCCACTCTGCTGTGTGTGTGTGTGTGTGTGTGTGTGTGTGTGTGTGTGTGTGTGTGTGTTAGGGGTGGGAATCGTGGAGTAACTCACGATACGATATGGTCACGATACTTGGCCCTCGATAACGATATTATCACGATACAGCGATTCTGCGATAATCGATATATTGGAAGAAATTTAACCTACGATACATCACGATATCTGTGTAACTGAAGAGAAAAAAAGACCCCAAAAAGGCAAGAAGCAGGTATTATGTATTTATTAGCAGAATTGACATGAACTCTCTCAGAGTTCACTCACTCACTCATACCATTTTCGATACCACGGAGGAAAAGTTACACATTAAGTCTTTTTATTATTATTATTAAAACAAGAAAACCTATATAACCTACCTACCTATATAGTTTCTAAAAGTAGATATTAATGATCAAACATTTCCATTCATGTAGCCTACAGTATTTATGTTTTTGTTTCAACTACAAACATAAATAAACGTCAACTTGAAACTATGTTTCAACAACCACACACAGCATAATATTTTAGTATTTAGTAAGTATCGATACTTGGTGCCAGTGTATCGATAACGTATCGCAAGTGGAAATATCGCGATACCGTGAGTATCGATATTTTGTCCCACCCCTAGTGTGTGTGTGTGTGTGCGTGCGTGCGTGCGTGCGTGCGTGCGTGCGTGCGTGTGCACTCACCCGACAGGCCAGGACACTCAGTGTTCGCTCATGGATGTTCATGATTGGATAGTTCTTCCCTTTGTACCGATTCACTTCCTGGAGAAGAGAGTAATGAAGAGTTCAGTCAAGACATTTGTACCTTTTAGCCATTTATCAAGCAGCCTTAAACAGAGTGACTGGCAAGAAGTGTAACAGTAGAATGGCCTCCTTACATTTCCCAGAGCACCAACATTGCAAGCGAGCAGCAGAGAGGGGCTTTGGACGCGGGCCCTTCCCCATCTAACCATAAAGTGTGAGCTACTGTTGCGTTAACTGCTTCCAAATGTTTCTTTTCAAAATCGCTGACCCAGCAGGGAGGGAGGGGTGAGGCTCTCACTCTGGTCTGAATGCTTTATCCAGGTCTGTATGTGTGTGTGTGTGTGTGTGTGTGTGTGTGTGTGTGTGTGTGTGTGTGTGTGTGTGTGTGTGTGTGTGTGCATGAGTGTTAAGTGTGTGTACCTGGTCAAAGTGCAGACCCACGATGACGTAGGGCCTCTCTGCCTGCTTATAGACCATCTCCAGGAAATCAACATGGCCGATGTCTGTCAGGAATCTGTCGTCAAGGCAACAACAACAAACACACACACACACACACACACACACACACACACACACACACACACAGGAATGCTCCCTTCCCTTGCTCCCACCCTGTAACTCAACTCTATTTATCTGTGTGTGTGTGTGTGGGTGTGTGTGTGTGTGTGTGTGTGTGTGTGTGTGTGTGTGTGTGTGTCTGTGTGTGTGTGTGTGTGTGTGTGTGTGTGTGTGTGTGTGTGTGTGTGTGTGTGTGTGTGTGTGTGTGTGTGTGTGTGTGTGTGTGTGTGTGCGTGCACCATGTGTGTGTGTGGTCAGGATACGGAAGAGGTCGAAGGCCCCCGCCACATAGATGATGGTGTCTCCAGGCTGGGGCTCCTTTCCTGAGGCGAACTGGATGATCTTCTGAGACGTCTGGAGGAACTGAGAAACTCCTGTCCACGGGCTGTGGCCTTTAGGACCCTGGAACCCAACAACATACATTGAATCACACCTGTCATCATGTAGGCCAGTGGTTCTTCAAGTGGGTTCTGGGGAACACCAAGAGGTCCACCTTGAGGTTGTTCCAGGGAGTCCACAGAAAGGTGATCATTTATTTTCACTATAATTCCATCCATAAGTAACACAATGACAGAATGTATGACTATTTTGGTCTTGGGTTTCATACACTTTCTGTAATAAAACATCTAAAAGCAACAATCTTATCAGATGGGGACCCTGGTCAAATGGGGTTCCGTGGTCTAATTTGTGTCAGTTTAGAGGTTCTTGACATGAAACAGTTTGAGAACCCTTCAAAAAGAGGATAGGTAGCGCCCCCCTGTGGTAGAGACCATCCACTGAAAACAGTCGTTCACAGGACCAATTCTAGGGATCTTTTTTTCTTCCCAAATAACACTTTTTTTTTTTATTAAATAAACAAGTGCAAATGATATTATGTATATACACTGAGTGTATAGCCCTGTACGATGTGACTGTGTAGCCTACATAGCTATGTATGTTTACCCTTTTCTTTTTCTTTTCTGCCGGTCTTTTGTGATCATGTCCTTGTGTGTTTAGGCAGAGGGAGCCCAGAGCTTAACAATGTCATTGTATTTATACACATGACAATACAATTGAACTTGATATGAGGAGGTGACAATAGAATAAGAAGTCATGCTATTCACCTTCCCAAAGTTGTCTGTGTGCTGCTGGTAATCTGGGTTATCCTAGACAAATTGAAGAGATAAGAAAAGACATTAGATCAACATCCAAAACAAACTAAGCACCATTGCCCATATCTCACACACACACACACACACACACACACACACACACACACACACACACACACTCACTATGTTGCTGTGATGGGCTTTGGTCATGAGTAGCATACGCCCCACCAGGTCGGTGGTGGAGACTCCCTGTGTGCGTCGACACTCCCGGTAACGGCCCTCGCGCTTCACCTCTGCATACGTGTCCTTGCCATCCACCGTCAGCGTGATGTCATCTGTCAACATAAACCATCAAACCATCGTCAGCGTGATGTCATCTGTCAACATAAACCATCAGTCTGTCATCATCAAATCAACAGCTATAATCTTCATTACATCCTGCAGCACGGTGACCCTACTGGACAGTGAGTCAGGACACACACCTCCGTGCACACAGAAGTCACAGAGTCAGGACACACACCTCCGTGCACACAGAAGTCACAGAGTCAGGACACACACCTCCGTGCACACAGAAGTCACAGTGAGTCAGGACACACACCTCCGTGCACACAGAAGTCACAGTGAGTCAGGACACACACCTCCGTGCACACAGAAGTCACAGTGAGTCAGGACACACACCTCCGTGCACACAGAAGTCACAGTGAGTCAGGACACACACCTCCGTGCACACAGAAGTCACAGTGAGTCAGGACACACACCTCCGTGCACGCAGAAGTCACAGTGAGTCAGGACACACACCTCCGTGCACACAGAAGTCACAGTCAGGACACACACCTCCGTGCACACAGAAGTCACAGAGTCAGGACACACACCTCCGTGCACACAGAAGTCACAGTGAGTCAGGACACACACCTCCGTGCACACAGAAGTCACAGTGAGTCAGGACACACACCTCCGTGCACGCAGAAGTCACAGTGAGTCAGGAGGACACACACCTCCGTGCACACAGAAGTCACAGTGAGTCAGGACACACACCTCCGTGCACACAGAAGTCACAGTGAGTCAGGAGGACACACACCTCCGTGCACACAGAAGTCACAGTGAGTCAGGACACACACCTCCGTGCACACAGAAGTCACAGTGAGTCAGGACACACACCTCCGTGCACACAGAAGTCACAGTGAGTCAGGACACACACCTCCGTGCACGCAGAAGTCACAGTGAGTCAGGACACACACCTCCGTGCACACAGAAGTCACAGTGAGTCAGGACACACACCTCCGTGCACACAGAAGTCACAGTGAGTCAGGACACACACCTCCGTGCACACAGAAGTCACAGAGTCAGGACACACACCTCCGTGCACACAGAAGTCACAGTGAGTCAGGACACACACCTCCGTGCACACAGAAGTCACAGTGAGTCAGGACACACACCTCCGTGCACACAGAAGTCACAGTGAGTCAGGACACACACCTCCGTGCACGCAGAAGTCACAGTGAGTCAGGACACACACCTCCGTGCACACAGAAGTCACAGTCAGGACACACACCTCCGTGCACACAGAAGTCACAGAGTCAGGACACACACCTCCGTGCACACAGAAGTCACAGTGAGTCAGGACACACACCTCCGTGCACACAGAAGTCACAGAGTCAGGACACACACCTCCGTGCACACAGAAGAGTCAGGACACACACCTCCGTGCACACAGAAGAGTCAGGACACACACCTCCGTGCACACAGAAGAGTCAGGACACACACCTCCGTGCACGCAGAAGTCACAGTTGTACTTGTCCAGCGTCTCCAGCGTGGTGACGTAGGGCGCTCCCTCCACGATGTCGTCCACCCACTTGATGGCCCGCACCATCTTGTAGCGCTCAGCCTGGGTGAAGACCGGAGGTCCCTTGTGCTTGGAAATCTCAGCTTTGGAGGGAGGGAGAGTTTCTTATTATTGTCACTTCTTGTTAGGGATGTTCATCAATTATTGAAAATCGATAATTGATCGTTAAGGATTGGAATCGATCCTGTGGCATTTGGATCGATTTTTTAATTATAAAAAAAAAAAAAAATTGAACTAGGTTTGGGTGGAATTCGTTCCTCCTCGCACCACTCCATTGCACAGCCGACTAACGTGAGGTGGAGCTTCATATAGTCTCTAGTTTTCTGGCTGGGCACGGGCCTTTGTGCCAACAAAACTGTTTTAAACATGGGGAATTCACACCGGCATGCGCCGGGGACAGCAGAGTGTTGGAGAGGAGACACATTGAAATAAAGAGTTCATTGAGGAGAACACGTTGTCTTTCGTATTTTCTGCCATAGGCATTCATTTTGTAAAAAAAAAAATTGAAAAAAGAAAATTGAAAAAAAAAGTATTAATATGATCGATAATCGATAATTGATCGTTAATTTTCACCAATTATCGATTTTGGAAATTTTTCAAAATGAACATCCCTACTTCTTGTACATCTGTACAGTAAGTAAAAGGATAATGTACGGACACAGGAGGAGGCTCCTCGTACATTATCCTACTCATTACATAGCTGCAGTACTTAACCAAGTATATGAATCATTTGAGACAAAATATTGATTTCAAATCATTTCATTACAAACTAAAGAAATGTACAAGCTTCTGATGCACTAAGATTGCCATTCAGCAGCTAGCCAGCAATCAAAGGTTCCATTCTCTCTGAATAAATTACAAGTAAAATTGGAAAAATCTGCCATGTTTCTAAACTTGGTTAGTGTTTGTCTGACATAACCAAGGTGTAACTACCTTGTCACATGCAGAGTGATATGATTAGATGTGAAACAGAGGCCTGCTATTCAGAAATAACAGACCTCAGAATGCATTCATTGGCCAATCAGAAATGAGCAGTTTTACAGAGCTACCGGTAAATATCTGTATCAGAATGTGTGTGTGTGTGTGTGTGTGTGTGTGTGTGTGTGTGTGTGTGTGTGTGTGCGCGCGTGTTCTTACCATCTGTATGCACCCCGACTATGAGGTAATCTCCCATTGCCTTAGCCTGCCTTAGCTGGTTGGAGTGGCCGTAATGCACCATGTCATAACTGTGGAGACAGAATATAATATATTCAGCATGAAAAACACCCGTTCTTCAGGGAAGCTATAGGATTCAGGACGGTTCCTAGATCTTGAAAACAACAAACATAAACAACAGGGGATCTGGCTGTTACAACTAGCACCCCGCGGCTATAGGAGGGTTTGCCTGAGGCCCTCAGGGTTGCAAAATCTTTGTCATTCAAACTCACGTTTAAGATGCAGCCACTGTGATATTGTGCTGTAGAGAACTTTGTGCCCTTTGTTGTGAAAAGTGCTCTCTCAATTAAATAGTATTATTATTGTTTATTGGGGGGTGGTGCAGTGGTAAGCGCTGTCGCCTCACAGCTCGAAGGTCCTGGGTTCGATTCCCACCTGGGACACTGTGAACGCTGAAGGAATGCGTGGAATGCCCAGGTGGGGTCGTCAAAAGGGCCTTTCTGTGTGGAGTTTGCATGTTCTCCTCGTGCCTCCCGGGGGTTTCCTTCATATAGGAAGTTCGGAACCCCCTTCACAAAAACATGCAATATCATGGTTGCTAATGTGGTTCCTCCTCTGGTCGTTAAGGGCGCCTGTTGTGTCCTACCGGTGAAGCTTCCTCTGTCAGGTGAAAAGAAGCGGCTGGCTAACTGCCCATGTCTTGGAGGAAGCATGGAGCCAGTTTCGGCTCTCCCCAGATCGGCAGAGGGTGGAGTAGCAACCAGGATAAATAAATTGGATTAGCACTAATGGGGGATAAAAATGGGATAAAAAAAATCAGATTTTTTTGTTTTTTTGTTTATTTATTTATTTGTTTATGTATTTAAAAGGATGCCCGTTATCAACGTATGCCCATGGCACCAGCTAGTCTTCCTGGCATCCGAATCCAGTAGGCTACAATACATTACAACATCACATTTGTGTTAGGTTATGTTCACCACATGTGCACCTCTAATTGTGTTACATTACGAAAGCGGTCGTTCAAATTTCCTCCAACATTCATTCTGTTGTACGTTCATTTGTGTTTATGTTTCTGACTCTGCTTAGCCAACATGTACGTTCATTTGTGTTTATGTTTCTGACTCTGCTTAGCCAACATGGAGAAGGTTGGGTAAGGACCAGTTAGACTCTGGGGCCCATCACCAGGGAACAAGAACAAGACGCTATACATGACCAACACTGGACTATTGATCAGCTGCTGAAGTCATGCATTCTTAATGGTATTTGAATGGCCTTCACCTGCTGTGAAAAGTTACTGTGAAAGTGACTACATTACTAAAAAGAGTTGTTGTTGTGATTTGTAGATCTAAAGGGGACAGGGACCTCATTTTTCCTGTTTTTCTATTTGTCAGAGAATGTTCTATCTGTCTGTGATCAAACAAAATATCTAGGTCACTTTATTACAGATCAAATGTCTGATGATGATGATGACATGTACAGACAGCAGCGTATGTTATGCTCAGGCTAACATGTTGATAAGGAAATTCCACTCTTGTTCTGATGTTGTAAAGATTAATCTCTTTAGGGCCTACTGTACCCCTATTTACACTGCCCCCTTGTGGGTTGAGTATTATAAAGCTAGCCTCCTCAAACTTCAGGTGGCTTACAATGACTGTATGAGGATATTGCTGAAAAAACCCAGGTGGGAGTAGAGCAAGTGAACTGTTTTGTAATGCAGGTGTCATGCTGCTGAGCAATCCTGCTATCAGTGCTGTGAGATACCAATCACAGATGTGGAATGTTTGGTATAAGTGCCTATAGCTGTACTGAGTTTTTGTGTGTTTTTCTATGGACCTTGTGTCTGATAATAAAGTTGATTGATTGATTGATTTGATAATTTGACTGTGTAAAAACTCAACTATTGTTGTTGGAATGAAATCCTGAAACAGAAGCATAGGCGTTTGTTGCATGGTGGTGAGTGATGATATGACGGCTAGAAGGTGAAAGGTCAACTTTTGTTTGTTTCTTCATATACTGTTACAATGTTGGATGGTCATAATATTAAACATGGCCACATTTTCAGATGATGAGGTAAACGGATATAAAAGTTATCCCCATGAGAAAGAATGGTGGGATTTCGACTGCTCTGAACAAGAGGTTAGGAGATTTGAATGAGACCACAGGGTCGAGCTGAGGTCACAAAGACCCTAATTGCCTGAGTGGTCATTAGTCCAGCAGCCCCCTGCCCTGTTCAAATCATAACCAAATCCAACTCATGTGATACTATGGGAGCAGCCTTGAGTGTGCGATGTAACAATTCACTCTACCAGGCTTTACAAGCTGTACCTGTCATAAACACACACTTCACACTGTGACAGTTCACACAACTTAAGCACTACATACATAATATACACAAACCCCTTCAGCTACTTCTGCTATCACTCACAATGTCAAAACATAAGAGGCATGCAAGGTCTCATTTTTGAGATATGTTTATATAATATATTATTTATATAGATATTATATATGTTCGTCTGACACTAGTGTTCCATCTCTTTACCAGTAGTTTCTGCGGCCAGCTGAAGAGTAAAACAAAGCATTTCAGACAGAGGCAGGACCGAGGGGCTGCATAAAGGGAGTAAGGGACAGTAGCAAATTACGAGTTTTTTTTTTACTTTGAATTATGCAAAGTACTCTAGTGGAGTCCCAGAATAAAATAATAATAAATTATAAATATGATAGAAATATCGTTTTGGCCTGTTGGCTAGAAACCTAGTTGTTGCTCTTGCCTAGTCAAGTTTGTTCAGGGAAGGTTCACTAAGAGCATGTGCTGTTCTTCAGCATTCCTCCACTTATACAACATTCATACTAGCTCTGGACTGTCCAGTGAGCAGCTGTAGACTGTCCAGTGAGCAGCTGTAGACTGTCCAGTGAGCAGCTGTAGACTGTCCAGTGAGCAGCTGTAGACTGTCCAGTGAGCAGCTCTGGACTGTCCAGTGAGCAGCTCTGGAATGTCCAGTGAGCAGCTCTGGACTGTCCAGTGAGCAGCTGTAGACTGTCTAGTGAGCAGCTGTAGACTGTCCGGTGAGCAGCTGTAGACTGTCCAGTGAGCAGCTGTAGACTGTCCAGTGAGCAGCTGTAGACTGTCTAGTGAGCAGCTGTAGACTGTCCGGTGAGCAGCTGTAGACTGTCCAGTGAGCAGCTGTAGACTGTCCAGTGAGCAGCTGTAGACTGTCCGGTGAGCAGCTGTAGACTGTCCAGTGAGCAGCTGTAGACTGTCCAGTGAGCAGCTGTAGACTGTCCAGTGAGCAGCTGTAGACTGTCTAGTGAGCAGCTGTAGACTGTCCGGTGAGCAGCTGTAGACTGTCCGGTGAGCAGCTGTAGACTGTCCAGTGAGCAGCTGTAGACTGTCTAGTGAGCAGCTGTAGACTGTCCGGTGAGCAGCTGTAGACTGTCCAGTGAGCAGCAGCAGTGGTTAAGAAGGTTGTTTGAGGGTTGTTTTTGAGGGAGGGAAACCCATTACCCATTCACTTTTCCCAGCTGATCCAGGGGTTCAGTAACCTGTCGGTCACAACAAGTCTGCTTCTCTAACCGTGTTCACACGTCAGCCTCTCTGCCCTCTGGTCTGCATCCAGCTTCAGCTTAGTCCCACCAGATCACTCAGCTTGTCTCTGAGAGCCTGGCTGTCACTGTACCTGCAATAGGCAGACCTCTTCTCCCTAATGTCACTGTCACAAAGCTCCTAGTCTGAATTCCCTTAACCCATTGATACCTGATGCAGCATTTGCGTGTATATCCCTCATTTGTGTGCGTATCCCTTTAAGACCGCGAACCGCGTTGACGCGGTTCGCGGTCTTAAAGGGATACACACACAAATGCTGCATCAGGTATCAATGGGTTAAGAAGTATGCAGTGGAAATGCGGCACATGTTGCCACCTGCACATGTATCTCTATCAGAGTGATGTACTGTATGTATATAGCCATGTATCAAAGTGCATAGTGAAGGTTTATGTTGCTTAGTGCTAAGAAAATGGCGGGGATTGCGAATGAGATAGATCACTCAGAGGCTGCAACACAGACTGTTGGGTACTTGGGTTTCAGCCAACCATGTGCTTTGACTTTTGACCATGACAGAGAATGCACTCTGACAAGTCAGCTGTCCTCTGGTTTTGCTGCTCTGGACCTTGTGATGCCTCTCTAATATTAGGTGCTCCAGTGAGCAGCTGTAGACTGTCCAGTGAGCAGCTCTGGACTGTCCAGTGTCCAGTATATATATATACAGTATATATATATATATATAAAATATACTGTATATATATATATATATATATATATATATATATATATATATATATATATATACTGTATATATATATATACATATATACTGTATATATATATAAAACCCCTCTCAATGCTTCTAATCCCCAAAAAGAGGTGACCAGTGACCACTACCCAGCACAGCATGCTGTTTTGGTATCACATTGGCTATGTTAGTTATTTATAACCACACAAGATGGCCATGTCCAAGTAGCCATCAGCAACTCACAGTCACTTCCTAACGTAAGCCAGCAAGGCCAGGAAAGAAATTGTATGCAACTGTACTGGAGTCTGTTTGCAGGTTTGTCTCAGCTACGATACGTCACGTGACACGAAAGACCATGGTCTTTCACCTCTGAGTCCCAATACTATGTGACGGCATGGTGAAAATAGCCTCAATACTATTAGTGTGACAGGCAGCATGGTGAAAATAACCTGTTCTACAACGGCATGAGTGAATACTGGATTCTGATTGGCTAGCAACAGTGGTAAATACGCCAACAATCTACAGTTCGGCTCCAACCGCAGTATCACTCCGCTCCCTGATGCTGACTCCGTTCCCTGTGCTGACTCCGCCCACTGTTAGCCTGTCAGTCTGCAAATCTTCAACAAGGAAATGGCCGATCTGTAACAAGGAAATGTCCGATTTCGTAGTAACGTTTGATTTACTGGGTGGATTGAGTTTTGAGCAGTGGTTAGATGAAGATGAAGGTGAAGTGAACAAAGAACGACATGGTGAAATTGGGGAGAGAGAACTGGCTGAGCTTGAGTTGTCACGAGTTCGGACTAGCGGGAGGTCGGACTAGCGGGAGGTCGGACTAGCGCCCGGACCCCGAACCTGGGACTGTCAAACAAACAAACGCCCTCTGCCGTCACCAGATATCAACACACCACCACCAAAACGGGCTGCTTTAGATAACTGTTTAAATAACTGTACTTTTACAGGCAATGTATCAATAACTGTGAATCCCGTTAAGGAATAGGTTAGTTGTTTTTTGGCTTAAAGGCAACTAAATGTTTAGTGCAATCATTGATCTTGTGTATGGAACTATATTCTGTGGCGGAAGGATAAATGTATTCTGAAACCAATAATGATTATAAATAAATGAATTGGATGTTACAATTGTGTATTTTTTATATTATTTGGTAGCTGTTGTAGAAAACAAATTTAACACTCGAGGTCGGGGGTTGTGGGCACATTTACCACTGGTACAGGGTTTATAGCACTCGGCTTCGCCTCGTGCCACAACCCTGTACCAGTGGTAAATGTGCCCACAACCCCCTTCCTCTCGTGTTAAATTTGTTAATTAGGTTTGACTCGTGTCGGTTGGTTTTCAGTGTCACAACCAACTCCGAGGTGTTTGTTTGTGTCAGTGTGTGTGTGTGTGTGTGTGTGTGTGTGTGTGTGTGTGTGTGTGTGTGTGTGTGTGTGTGTGTGTGTGAGTGAGAGAGAGAGAGAGAGAGAGAGAGAGAGAGCTGGTTGTTTAGATAACAACGGTTATTACAGATTCTGTGAATTTTTGTTAATACACTGTAATTGCTCTCTATTTGCACTATCACCATTTAACTGCCCATTTATTACAGTTCTGTTATTATTCTGAATAGATTCCAGTCAACAATAGTCTTCTATTATATTCTATCTTATCACATTCCATTTAATTTCTTTTCTCTTCCTCTTTGAATATCTTAAGATTTTGTGATTTATGTTACTGAGTAACAAAATGCCTTGTTTTATGTTTTTGATTCTTTGTAATTGCTAAGTTGCTTTGGCAATGTAAGATGCACCTTATCATGCCAATAAAGCCCTTTTGAATTTGAATTAGAAATTTGAGAGAGAGAGAGAGAGAGAGAGAGAGAGAGGGGGGGGAGGGACTCCAGGGCATTTTGAGGCAGAGGGTAATGAAACAGTTTTGCCTAACCCCCCAACCCTTATCAGGCATCAAACTAAACTACCAACAAACAAACACTGGGTATTTTCTTTCTGATGTCTGATAAGCATTTGCCACACAGATAAGGATTCAAAAAGGCCCAATTTGGGTGGTCATCAAGATTATTGTCTTGGGCAAGGAGGGAAATATTTTAAGTGAGGCATCTTGCAAACTTGGAGTTAGAGTAAAGCAGGACAATGCTGTATAATAACACTGAAAACCGATATTAACATTGGTGTATAATAACACTCATAACCGATATTAACATCGCCGCATAAAAAACACATTTCGATGAGAATCAATTTTTGTACATACTGAAAAACACATGTAAACACTGTGAATTAGAAAAAGTAATGAATTCCTTTATTTCCAAAACATTTGGAAAAAGCCCATAAATCATAGATTTACACGCATTGTTTCCTCTCAATGTGAAAATTTTGGCCAATACCGATATTAACATTGCAACATCGGGGCGATGCCGATATATTAAAAAATTACTAACTTCGGCCGATACGATTGCTGATTTATTGTGCATCCCTACTTCAGACAGTTAGTAACTATGTGGGCATTGATTGATTCATAACACTGTACAGGTTTTCATATTTGAGTTTCCCTTATCTCTGAAATATCAATCTCTCCAAATTCCCTCCTGGTGAGTTTTTTTTTTTAGTAGTACTACTAGTGCAGATCTGTCTGGGCATGGTTGCTTCACACACACGCATCCACTTAAATAAATAATTAAATATTGAATTATTTATTTAAATATTATTTATTTAAGTGGGGGCCTGTTTAACTGGGCACATGTTTAATTCCAAATACATAAATACTCCCCATCAATACCTGAGGTTCATAACCTTAAGGTGGTAATCAGTAGTTTATAAGGTTGTTATGATAAGAAAGGAGGACCTTGTCCCTAACTTGTAACACTTGGCATTCAAATATATGGTTTCCATTTCACTGGAATGCCGTTATGGGACTGAAGAACAGCATTACAGAAATGCTTTTAAGATTAGTAGGGAGTAGATAATGAAATACCAGAAATAGCTACGTTGTGACTGGTTCTCTGCTCAGTATGCTCCCTTAATTATTTAGGTTGGGCCGATAGCAACCTGCTAAGAGCCTTGAACTTCATAACATAACTTACACTAACAGTGACAGATCAAAAAAAGGAGCCAGAGCAACAGTTATGCATTTGTTTGGTTACTGCCCCTCCTCATCTGTGTTTTGGAGAGACAATAGAGAAGTTTGTTTATAACAAGACATTCTATAACAGTTATGCCCTAACCCTAAAGACATGTATTACTAATTTGAATGTAACAATAAACCTTTGAGGTAAATGACAAAACCCTATGCTTGTAGTTGATACATTTTATATAGGCTACATAAGGCAAGATTCTCCTTCCCAAGCCTTATATTTTATAGATAGCCTACGACCTATTTTACATACATGAGGCAAGATTCTCCTTCCCAAACCTTATATTTTATAGCCTACAACCTTATGATAAACAAAAAGTGTGCACTGTTATATTTACATTATTATTTTCTGTAGCCCCTGATTGAGGTATATTGACTTGTATTGGTGTTATTGTTTATTTAACGCTAGTTTAGATAGTTCATTTGCTTTTATGATTATTAATTTGTGTTTACTTATTTTACAATATTTTATTTGATTGATATCTACTTTTCCCCCACACATTGGAATCTTACAAGAAGAATGTCCATTCAATGTCTACGCTGAATAGAATGCCTGTAACGTTATGCTCATAATGTTCAATAGAGACAAGAGACTTTACTAGTGTTTGTATCATGAGTAAACAACAACCCCTGCAACAACCCTAACATAACATAACATAACACGTTAGGTTATTTGGAGACAAAGTAGCTGCAACTCTGGAGCATAAGCAGCAGTAACGCTACGTTAATGCAACGATAATGAACTGGTTTTCTCTGTATGTGGGTTTAACGTTACTCACGTTGCTAATACTGTACCCTCTACTGTACCCTAGCTAGCTAACGTTAGCATGCTAGCCAACCAATGGGTTACTACCATTGCGTTACTACTGTTCATTTGAAGCATAACGTATGACAGGATAATATGGGACAAACCCCTTCATGAATAGGCTTTCAGAAAGCAGCAGCATCAGTGACAGTTGATAGACTCACCAACCGTCACACCACAAGCGGACAACGCGCTTCCTTTTCTCCGGGCTACAGGCTGCATCCCCCGGCTTAGCACCGGCTCCACTCCCCTGATCATGCGCTGCGTGGTGGTGACCGTTTTTCATCATTTCGATCGATAGACAGCAGGTTCTGGGAAATGACTTGACAACAGCTCAAATCAAATCCAATGTGTAAAATCTGTGTTTAAAAAAAATCTTGAAATGGATTAATCCAACTTGGCTCCAGGAATATTATTTCAAAAGGACGTCTAGTTCCCCGGCAGGAGGACAGAACTGACACAGCCAACGCCTCCAACTGAACGCAGCGACATACGTCATCATCGAACGAGCTGACATGACGGTGTTACGTAATCATTCGTGTCACGACTCACGTGATCTCATGGGAATTGCAAAACTCTTGAGAAATGAAGAAGACTGAAGTTAGTCAGCCAAATCAACCCGTACACAGGTGGCAGAACGAAAAGCGGATTCATAAATTTCAAAGACTAGGTTGTGAAATAAATGCAAAGCAGCTAAAGATGACGGCAGGCTGTAGAAACTGACTGGCCTATTACACGCACCGCAGCTAATCAGCAGATAACTGCAGAAAATAAATGTATACATATAAACAGCTGAGCAGATAAATAAAACTACAAAAGAATAAAGGGGCAGGTTGAGCCCTGATACTCAAAACCACTAGACAACTTTGTCTTAACAAATTGTTGACAGATTAAAGGCAGTAATATGTAGATAGGCACAAAGACTATTGACAGAGCAAAGGCAGTAATATGTAGGTAGGCACAAAGACTACCGTATATACTGACAAACAGAATTTCAAACGAGTAACATTTTATTGTGTCACAAATACTGCATTGATTTATTTTGCAAAATACACTAGGCATTAAGGATTTAATTTAGTTTGGCCTTTCTTAACCTCTGACCCTTGACTTGTGGTATATATTATGCCTAATAACACTACTTGATCTTCCTGAGATACACATCCATTGTTACTACCACCTAGGTAAACAGTAATAACATCATGATTAGACAAACCAAGAACTCATCAAAATCTAAGTCAAAATTCAAGTTTTCTTCTCATGTTGCTGCAACAAATGAATACAAACAGCAGAATCTTAGCAATGTCTGCAGAAAGTCTAGCTATTAATTATGTAAACTTAACAAAATAAGCAAATTCAACATCAGTAAAGCAAGGTAACAATTGTATCACCTGCAAGCCTGAGGACAGGCGGTTGGGCCAAGGTCAATCATGATTTCAGCTATTAATTTAGTAGTGGTAACTCAAATCTTGTTCTCAAATGAAACTATAGACTATAAACTTTGTTGAATAAGTTACATTCAACACAAAACAATTTAGAAAAGCACTACAAAAATATTCCCATTTACTCTATTTAATACACCCAGAAAATGTTTGAACTCTCAAATCTTTTTCAGTAATATTGATAATCACCTCCCACCTAACTCATCATGTTGTACAAAGTAACATGTCCCTTAATACTGACGATCACTTGCTAATTTAGCATTTTCCTTATCCAATACAGAATCTTAGGTGAGGTGGTCTGAGATCAGTGCCTGAAGCGTTGGAACAGCTTACAGTCACCATTCAGTGGACAGAGGCTCTTCATCGAAGAGGGCTTCAAAGTCTTTCGAGGTCCAAATAAACACATTGCACAGAAGTCCAACTGTGCTTCATCACAGTGACAAACTGATGTCCAGATTCGGCAATTGGCATTAGCCGCTTTCACACCGGCCTTGAAAGCGGTAAATGTTACAGAATATGTAATCCACGTCTCCCATGTGAAAGTGATGAAAGCGCGTTGGAGAATAATTGTGTTACGCCTTTCGTTCCGCCAGTGGAGGTAGTCACAGACCTAACCCTAACCCAGTGGAGGTAGTCACAGACCTAACCCTAACCCAGTGGAGGTAGTCACAGACCTAACCCTAACCCAGTGGAGGTAGTCACAGACCTAACCCTAACCCAGTGGAGGTAGTCACAGACCTAACCCTAACCCAGTGGAGGTAGTCACAGACCTAACCCTAACCCAGTGGAGGTAGTCACAGACCTAACCCTAACCCAGTGGAGGTAGTGTCATAACGCCATATCACCCTCCACTCCACCTCCACCTGAAAGCGTAGGAGCCGCAACACGGAACAGCCTACTACCAGAAGTAAGATCCAAAGCATCTGCAGTCTGTCTCGCCTGTTGTGCGTTAAATAGACTCCTCGGTTATAATAATAATAATAATCTCTCTCGTAATAGGTGCGCACAGAGAAATCCATCTGCAGCCTGATTTATGCACAGCTGCAAAATTATCTTCAACTCCCCAGAATATATTCATGCATCCGCAGCAGTACGTCCTCTCGTAATATATCAGGTGGAAGATGAAGATTTTTCGGTAGCCTACCTTGTCTTGGAGAACACTTTAAATGATTACCAGTTTCTGCATTGTTGGCGTATTTGGGTGAGCTGTCAACTGTCTTAACGAGCAGCTGTTGAGAGCTGCTGCGCATAGGCTACATGGCGATGTTTTCATTCCTCATACAGTAGCCTACACTATAACCAGCACATGAAAATATGTATATATAATAATATTATTATAATATAATTATATTATAATATAATATATAAATATATTTTCACCGGACTTGGTGACCAGTATCATTTTAATTTGTCGGCCTTTGATTAATTATAATAATGAAACTCAGCGTCCATCGTTCACCCTCGTTTCAATCCGGGAGGGGTGGATGCTATCTGAAAACGCACTCCGAGGCGGAAATATGGCAGGGCTGCTTGGTCTTGTGTGAAAGCAATTTCTGTGGCAAGGCTGCCGGCGTTGCGGGCCTTCTGAATGGCAATATTGCGCGATCTGTGTGTGTGAAAGCGGCTATTGGCTCACCGGGAGCTCCAACCTACTCCACTGCAATGTAGACGGTCCAGAAAGTGACTCCATCACACGGCTTTCTTCTTCTTCCTTCCTTTGTTGTAGCCTCGTCCGAACCAGCCGCCCTGCACGACCGCGGCGCCGCCTCCTTCCTGTGTGTCAGCTGAGCCATCTTCCTGCCCAGCAGCCAGAACGATGACATCACGAGTGATGACATCACGAGTGTGGCTGTGGTCCTCCTCTGGCTGCAGAGGGGTGGCTGTGCTGAAGATGGGGTCCTCCGCCCTCAGGAGACAGAATGGGGCAAAAAGAAGCTGGGAATTAAAACGGTTTGCCATACATAATTTCTCTGTGTGTGTGTGTGTGTGTGTGTGTGTGTGTGTGTGTGTGTGTGTGTGTGTGTGTGTGCGTGCACGCATGCCAAATGTATTCCAAATTTTGTTATTCAGATATTTTAATAGCATGCCTATATAGTTGTGGAGAACATATTCAACTGAAAACAACTTGACTGGCTTTTCTCTGTGTTTCACAGCCTGTTAGTGCCCGTCACACACACACACATGAGAAAGAGAGGAAGAGAAACAAAGAGAGAGAAAGAGTTTCTTGTTCATAAGGTTGTTGTTTACTACAGGAATAGTCTACTTATGTTGATATTTCACATTCATGATGCCAATTTTAGAAATGTTCTGAGTGTGTGTGATCATCTCCCATGGTCCTCACTTGTCATACAGAGGGATCTGAATGTCCAGCTCCTCCATGAGAAGACTCATCACATCATCACACTTTCCGTGGATCTTCAGCGTGGCCAGGTCATCTTTCGGTGTCCACTGAAAACACACAAGACACCTTCACATAGCCAGCCACAGGGCGGCAACATTATATCACTCGTGTCTCGTTTCAATTCCACCCATCCAACTAAACCAGGGGTGTCAGACTCATATTAGGTAGAGGGCCGGATTTGTTCAACTGAGACCTCATGGGGGCCGGATTTTTTTTTTTTACTAAAATCAATTCGACTCATTTACCCATTTACTTCACAAAAGAAATACTGCTCTTTCTATTTCTTTGGAAACTGCCTGCATTCCGTGTCAACCTTTCTCTTTTTCGACAGCATCTTGTTGATTCCTTTGTTTTTTGGTAGGTAGCCGAATGCGCGATTCAATTCCAGCGTGGCATCATGGCGGCTTTGTTTACACCTGATGACCTACTGACATACTTCCTTGTAGTGCAGGTTAATTAACTTATGAATGAACTCTTAGCTTGCTTATTAGCCACACGTAGTTCATGACAGGGGCGGTTCGAGGCCTTTTTTGGGTGGGCTTTAGCCCACCCAAAAATAGTCTCAGCCCACCCAAAAAAATAGAGGCATTTTTTTTATTTTTTTTCCCCTCTCCAAATCCATGGTGGTCATTAGTAGCAGTTTCTGACTACACTCAATGCACTGTGTGCGTGTCCCCCCCCCCCCCTCTATGTTCTTAGCGTGGGCTGAGACGAAAATTTAGGGGGGTTCAGCCCACCCGAAAAGTTTCTAGAACCGCGGCTGCACAGGCGCTCCCTCCTCCATCTATCTGCCTAATCCCACATCACTTCACACAGGTCACACACACAGTACAGCAGCGAAGTGGTCCTCCACAGTCCACACAATCGTTCTCCCCACTCATGATCAATGAAACTGTGAGGTGAGCATTGAGCAGTCAGAGTCGTTAGTAGTTACTTAATTAGCGCATATTGATATGCAAATTAGCGCGTAACGTTGTTTCGTAGGCTAAACAAAAGAACTTGTGGCTGTGCCTGCCAGACAAACAGGTGGACTGGAGGAAGGTAGGTAGGCTACCATGGCACCAGCCAGCCATGTCATGCTAGCTCGCAGTAAAGCGGGTGTAAATGGATGCAATGTTTTTTGAGAAACATATGGGCATAAGTGACAAACATATTTTCAAACGGGTCCCTTGTTATCTGAATGAAATTAAGAACTTCAGAATCGTAATAGTCAGTGTTTCCCATACACTGATCTATTTGTGGTGGTACACCCTACATAGATTTTGACCCCCACAAATACTGCCACATATTAATTTCAACTAGTTGACTGCAAACTCCTGCTTTAGTGCTTACAGTATATTATTATCTTGTCGGAATATTATTCCAGCCAATAAGTTAGGAAGTTCCCTTTTGATTTAATTTTACTTTTGTTTTGCCTACAAAGCAAAATGTTACTTTACTTGAAACTCCCCTGAAGTGATTTTGGAATTATTTATGCAAGCATAATTCTACCATATAGTAACCTGTATGCAGAATATATATAGTATATATAGGGAAACAATTATTTTTTCATCGCTGTAAAACCACAGAACGGTAAAGAATATATTGATGTGTGTAGTTCTTCATAGATCTAGTCTCTTCATTTTGATCTCAAAGTGCGCCAGTTTGATCCATTTTTACTTGAAACTGTACAAAATTTTCAAACACACAAAGTTGTCACTCAACCATCATGTTGTCACTCAACTGGAAATTATGTCAGGCAGTTGCTCGACTGTGATGTCATCAGGTAGTTGTGCTGTAGTCATTTAAGATGTAGTGACCTAAGAGGTCACCTGGAAGTGATGTCACTCCGGCAGTTGTGTGTGTGTTGAATGCATTTGCATTTGCTCAACTGTGATGTTTTGGGGGGTCACGGCTCAAAAAGGTTGAGAACCACTGATCTACAGCATCATCTAACAGCATGCTGCCTATGGGGTTTGTATGAAACAGTGTTGCATTGTTGCATTGGATCATGTCAAAGGGAGGAAGCTCTTTTGTCTGTTCTCACGTAAGAACAAATAAAAAGTGACAAAGATGCAGTGATATTTAATTGGCATCTGGGCCATGACAGGTCCTTGGCAGATTAAACAAAGACAACACAGAAACTTCACAGTGGCAGGAATCTTCAGGTGGTACTCCCACACGAAACCCTTTCAGCTGCCAGCTGGCTGCCATAGCAAAGAACTGAACTGTTACAGCATAAGGTGCACTGCTTCTGGAATGTGACAGAAGTGTCAGTGACAGCCATTAAGAACAACATTATCTCTATCAGGCATGGAGCAGAGGCTAAAACAGAAACTAAACTTTTTGGGCGATATTGTTATGATAAGTCATAGAAAACATCACAGTAACAGGGAAAATTAAAATGTTTCGGGGCATTTTGGATAATTTCCAGTGCAAATTTAGCAATTGCAATAGCATTTTTATTTATTCAGGGACCAGGAGGCAATTTGATGTTTCACATGCTTGTGCAGTGTAGGCTCACTCTCCTCAATAAAAACAAATCACACCCGGGTGTTGAAGTTCAGAGAGTATGAGTGTACTCTCTGAAAATACCTTGAAAGTGTTATCATTTATATGGTCCCCCCCTCAGTTGACTTTATAGCATCGTCTGATTTTTCTTTCCGACCAAATGTACAGTAGAGCACATTTCAATTGAAAACTCTCCTCCTTGTACTACCGTGGCTCCTTTTTCCTCTGATAGCCTGCTGGAACCTCCTGTAATTGGTCAGAAAATCCGAACCATCCAAAAAATATTTTCAAGCTACAAATGAACCGAACCATGGTCCAGTTTGATCCGGACAGAGACATCCACCTCTCTTCATCGGGCCAAGATTCGGCTGTTTGCGAGAGGTTGGATTGGAGGGTGGTTTTGTATCAAAATGGAAAGTCCGGACCAAACAAGGTAGATGTGCAAGCCCCCTAACAGTGATGTTATTCCTAATTAAGGTCAGGCCTGGCCTCATGCAGAATGCTGCTGAGAATGAGTGATGCCAAGCAGAGTAGGGATAGTGTGTGTGTGTGTGTGTGTGTGTGTGTGTGTGTGTGTGTGTGTGTGTGTGTGCGCGTGCGCGCATGTGCGTGCGTTTTGTGTGTGGTTGTTTTCTTTCCTGTCAAACAAGTTTTTTTGTTTTATTTTCTCTTATTTCCTCTCAGACATTTTGTCTTTCCTGTCAAACAAGCCCCCGTGTCTCTTTAAATGCAGGCTACATGATTGCCTGGCACTGGCACTCTTGTTTGTCCCTGTGGTTACAGGCAGACGTGCTTCAGAAATACACAGAAATGATCAGAAATATCAGTCACTAGTCAAACTAGGCTACTAGTGCTAAGCTGTTTGTTAATGAGTCTGTTGATATGCAAATGCACACTAGCATAATGCTAAGTGGCCAGCCATTTTGGTAATGTGTTAAATCGTAGCCAATGTTTAGAATAGCCACTGATATGCCTGTTGGAGTGTTGCTTGCCATGTGTGAAGGTTAGCTTTATTCATGGTTGCCATACAGTTTATAAAGTTAACTCCTTTAACTTATTTGGTACCTCATTAACCTCAAGTCACTCTTAGATTATTGTTTTATTGATTTTGTGTGGAGGTGGAGAACAGAGAAGAAGCTGTATCTGCTAAGAAGTACACACACACACAGAAGAAGAAGAAGAAGATGAAGAAGATGAAGATGAAGAAAAAGAAGAAGAAGAAGAAGAAGAAGAAGAAGAGTGAATCTGATAAATTGATTAAGTTTCTTCATAGATCTAGTCTCTTCATTTTGATCTCAACGTGCACCAGATTGATACATTTTTACTTTAAAATGTGAAAAAAAATCTCCCGGGGGGCTGCGGTCCACCATATACATTCTTTGGGGGCTGAGCCCACCCAAAGGTGTCATCCTAAAACCGCCCCTGGTTCATGATAATGGGGTGCGAATTTAATAATAATTATTATTATTTAATTTTTTTTTTTTTTTATATTCCAAAACATCTCGCGGGCCGGATGTATCTTTGACATCCCTGAACTAAAATGACAGAAGAACGAAGAAAAGTGTACCTGTAGGTTGACAATGTAGAGTTTGGGTCTTTTGCTTGCTGGTCTGTTCATGCACCACAGACAAGCATATTTCTTCAGCACCTGTATGAGTGAAGGACGAAACATATGGCTGAGAACCTCCGGCGATATACAAGTAAGCTACCGAGCTATAAATCATAATCATTTGTGTAGATTCATTTCAGTGATCCAGCTGGATAAGATGTCCGGCTAAAAAAATAAATCCAAAAGGCTTCAACGCCTCAATCCCACTCCGACTCACTGGGCCACGAGCCAATCCGTGACATGTTTTACACACAGCCTACCTTCAGACTGGAGCCCAAGCAGAGGATGACGTCGGCCATCTTGGCGGCCTCTGCGGCTCCCTTCCAGTTGAGAGGCTGCTCCAGGGTGCCGCGCTCCCCAAAGTGCACAATGGTGTCTCGGAGTTCAGCGCCACAGTGGCTGCACCTGCGCCCCGTCGTGTGGTGGCGCAGCGACGTCCGCTCCGTCACATCGAACAAACGCACGTACTCCCTGGCCGGGGAGCAGGAGGTACACACCTGGGAGGAGCAGGAGAGCAACAAAATAAGTCAGAGGAGCAGGAGGTACACACCTGAGAGGAGCAGGAGAGCAACAAAATAAGTCAGAGCACCTACTTTATTTTAGGAACTATTTTCAAAAGGACAGTACGAAGTTCCAAAAGAATACAGTCATCTCAGAATTGTTTTATCCATGCAATTTGCATACAGTGGCATGATTTTATAAAACAGCTGGCGATTATAGTAGCACGTTATACAATTAAGATTAAAAATATTTGAACATATTTGATCAAAGTTGGTAAGTCAGAAATAATAATAATAATTGGGGGTAATGAGTTTTGCTTTAAATCCTTCTGAAATGTTGTTTTCTGGTGACATGACTGCAAAATGTGTGACTTTCCAGAATGTGGGAATCTAGGGAGTGATTAGAGGCTCAGGACATATCTGTTTGCCTGTGTGTGTTTGAGTGAGTGAGGAAAACAAACAGACTGAGGATGTGTGTGTGTGTGTGTGTGTGTGTGTGTGTGTGTGTGTGTGTGTGTCTGCCTCACCTCAATAAACATGTCCCCATGGAGCTCAGAGAGGGCATGTCTGGGAAGACCACTACGCAGGTGTAGGCCATCACAGTTTTGAGACACCACATGCTGCACCTTTGGACACACGCATACAGTACACACACAAAAATACAAAAATACGAATGTAGTAAATACTAATGTAAAACCTACCAGTATAACTGATGTGGGTAAGTCTCACATACCAACTTCTCCTTGTGCAGCATCCTAATGCACATGTGTGTGAGGGTAGGCTGTGCTTTACTCAGGTCAGATGCACTGTTTGAGGGGGGGGACACAAAGATAATCAGTCAGTCCCTCCAGGTTTTTGTGTGATTATTGTGATCAAAAATACGTGATTTTGCAGTGGCTTTTCTCAAAGATTGCAATGCAATTTGCAAGGTTTGAAGTGATTTTTTTGTGGTCAAATTGCAGGAACTGGCAAAAATTGCAAGTTGAGTGAAAAAAAGATTTTTCTTTCTCTAACGACTACCTAATGGCAACTTTTCTCAAAAATCGCAGTGCAATTTGTGAAGTTTTTTGGTTTGCCATTTTTGCGTAGAAATCGTAGGGAATTTAGAAAAATTGCAACCCCTGGCAAATATTGCGACGATTGTTTGAATTTGCATTAATTATTGCAATTGCAAAATTGCAATTTCCTGGAGGGACTGGATAATAGAGGAGATTAATCAATATTCTGTGTTCGTACTTCCAAATTCCATTTAACTTCTGACAAATGATGCATCACATCATGGCAAAGAATATGTACATAATCTCACCTGACCATCCGCCCCTTCTGTAGCTGAGTCCAAACCCCATTAGGACCCCTGTAGTCTGGGATAGACGCTGCCTGAAACACAACACACGATTAGTCCTGGCAAAGGTGAATTCATGTGGGAACTTGGGAAGGGAAGTGAAGACACGGAGGGGGGCGTACCGTACTGATACCGGCTCCAGTGTAAACCACCAAGTGCTGTGCCTGTCTCACAGCTTCGGCCAGCTGACCAACTTTAGTTTTCAGCTCATCTGCATCGTCAAACACCTGCAGCACGGGAAATAGAAATCTCTTTTACATTTACGACCATGTACTGATCCATCAAGTGACAACCTAAGATTAAGAAGGTTCGATAGTGTCTCCTTCATTTCTGAATATTTAAGTCAGCGTCTGCTCCTCATCACTCAATTACAGCCCTATATTCAGTTGCAGTAAGTAGCATTGTTTCAATACATTTTCTAAAACTGGAGGCATGGTGTCATTAGTGCGGTGGAGGAAGAAGAACTATAGACAACACAAAGTCATTAAACCAGGACTGTCCAAACCTTTTTGAATGGGGGCCAGATTAGATAATATGAAATGACCGGGGGGCCGGCCAGCTACTTCTCGCATCATATGGGTTATAAAAATAAAATCACATACAATACAATTGTACTCTAAGGATTTTGTTTACCATCTGAAAACACTAGTTCTGCCTGTGTTGTTCCTATTAGTGCTTGTCTACAAACTGTATGATAGTGCTGTCATCATTAGGTGAATGGAAAAAATGCAAATTGTACTAGCTTGATTAATCAATACTGTGCAGAGGGCCACATATAGTATATTTTGAGAGACAAGCCGAGGGCCACATAAGATCAGTCAAAGGGCCGCATCTGGCCCCCGGGCCGGACTTTGGACATGCCTGTAAACGAATTAACCGAACAAAAGGTGAATTGGTGAGGAGGGAGAGACCGAGAGACTGAATGGTCTTCTAAGCCCAAGAGGGTCCAGATGCACTCAACCCCAACTCCAGGCTCCTGCACCACAGGGCCATGCCAGGACAGTGGGAGGGTCGTCAACAATTTATTAGTTGTTTTATTACAGAAAGTGTAGGAAACCCACACCCAAAATATTCATTCTGTGACTGTGTTACTTATGATTGCAATTCTAGTGGAAATAAATTGCCCTTTTTGCTGGAACCCCCTCAAGCCTTCCTTCCTCTTTATTCACCACTTGACCTATGCAAGACATGTACAGTGATGCTAGAACGTTATTTTCCCCACCTCCTCCTGCTTCCTCTTGAGTACAGTCCTGCGGGCTTGTCTCCTGCAGATCTCCTCCACAGTGTCCCGGTGCCGCAGAAGCGTCGCGGCCTCCTCCTCTGACCGGTCCGCCTCAGCTTTTTTCAGGACCCGTGCGACCTTTCAGGATAAAGTAGCACGCATTAATGATCAGGCTGGGCGGCTATGGAAAAACATGCAACATTAACTGCTGTTTTAGCCAGGTAGCAATAATAGCCTAGCTTGTTGGGAAAGACGCTCCTCCAGGTGTAACTGGGTGATATCGTCGTCTCTCACCAGTTTAAATATCTTCCGCTCGCTCTCCCGCTGCAGGATCTGAGCTTTGTCCAGCGCCTTTCTCTCAGCCCGTGAGGAGAGACCGGCCCCAGCGTCCTCTTCTTCCATCATGTCTTCTCAGCTGTAGTGTCCAAAAGTGTGTTCAAAACAATGCACATACTGCCAGCAACCAACGACACCCGAAAAGATACGGATGTTGCCACTAAAAATGAAGGAAACAGCAAACAGCGCCCCCTGTTGACGGACATGTGTGAATGACCCCCCCTCCGCCCCTCTCATTTTATTAACAAAGTCTGGCATGAATCAAATGGTCATAGAGTAACCAAAAGCAAGACTGAACAAGAGACATTACACATTTTGTCATCGATAATGGGGGGGGGGGGGGGGGGGGGGGGACAGTACAAAAAGAAAACAAATGTTAAATAAAAATAAAGTCAGAGGTCTATTAAATCAGAAATCAAATTTTCTGTTTTGCTAAACACTCAAGGCTTGTTTGGTTTTTATCTAGAGTAATTACAAACAAAAACAAACGTTTCAATATCAGAATGTGAATGAACTATACAGATGATTGACAAAACCTGAGAGCAATATTTCCGTTTAAAGAGTTTTAATACAAATATATAAAAAAAAATACATTAAAAAATGTACAAGTTTGTGACAACAATTAAACAAAACCTCAGAGCAATATTTCCGTTTAAGGAGTTTTAATACAAATATATTAAAAGAAAACACATAAAACAAAGTTTGTGACAAAAATTACAAAGGTCTTCTACCGTTTTTAATGCAAATTCTCTAGATTCTAAAGACTCCCGTGTTGCGAGAAATAATGAAGGCGACATTTCTGAACAGCACTATTTAAGCATTAAGTGGAAAATGAGGGGTCGCAGGGGAGTCCCCAGCAAAATGAGTCAATTGTGTTATTTCACTAGGAGTTCAATGACTAGAAGTTATCCCAAGGAGAGAATGTAGTGCATATACTTGGTAATAGCGTTCACTCTGCTGTTAGCGCCTCATCTATATTATATTAACTTGCGCTGTTCGCGTCAGCTGCGTCAAATCACATTTTCAAGGAGCTGCACGCCGTCGCCAGCTGTGCCGGCACGCTCGCCAGCCGCGGCGCATTCGGCGAGTGCTTTGACGCACAACCATGTAAAGGCTTTTAGGCTTAAGATGAAGGAATTGTGGTATGTTTGACTACTGTCCTAGAAAAACACTGTAAGAGTAGTCTAACACTTCTGTAAATGGTCTATATTTGGTGGCAATGGACCGGGAACATATGAAGGAATTTAATAATTTGAGCTGCACACACCTTCAAACTATCAACAATGGGCTTTGTGCTGTAAAAATAGGTATGGCGCTAATATATCTGGTTCTCTTTATATCAAACTCAAGGAAGATGCTGCCTTGCAGAGCTTTCTAGCTGCAGCCAATGAGTGAACGCCACATTGACAGAGTGAAACACTGGAGCTTATTTTGCCAACTCAGCACTTACATTTTTAACATCAGTACACACAAGATGGTGGAAAAAAAAGACATCCAAGGCTGTCATGTTTTATAAATGAAACAGAATGAGGTGAACTGGGACCAGACCTGGTGGAGGAACCTCGGCACTGACAGGACTGTGAACTGGGACCAGACCTGGTGGAGGAACCTCCACCTCCACACACACACACACACACGAGGTGGAGGAACCTCGGCACTGACAGGACTGCTGTCGTGGTCAATTTCATCCAGACCTCTGACCGGCCACTGCATGTGAAAGTACCTCGTAAAACCCAATTAAGTGTGCAGTTGCATCCATAGTGTTAGCTAAAATTTCCATAATATTATATATACGATAGTGCCTTTAAAAAAATAAAAAATAAATATCCACTGCAGAAAATAAATAAATAATAATAAATAATAATAATCCACTTGCACAACATATATAAAGCACAGTGATATACCTATACAACAATAGGCATCACTTTGTGTCAAGTGTGGATAGGTTACGCAAAAACTGTACAAAAGCTAGAAGCCTTTTTAGGATTCTTTATGTTATGGGTTTCTGTTAGGACAGCATCATCGGGGTCGACAGGAAGGGGTTTTCTTGGGGACCCTCTGAGGGTTCGCTCTGATCTGGCTGTGTTTGCTTTCTGGCGGGTGCTCAGTCCGGTGTCCGGGCCTCGTCAAACCCCCCCTCTGCCTTTCTGCTGCCTTCTTCTGGATCCTGGAGGGGGAGAGAGAGAGAAGACATGTTCTAATAAGTTCTA
>NC_139646.1:1904094-1926334 GCF_964638095.1 Poromitra crassiceps
CTCTACCAAACAGTCCAGCCAGTCCCCTCCCTGCTCCCACTACCAAACAGTCCAGCCAGTCCCCTCCCTGTTCCCTCTACCAAACAGTCCAGCCAGTCCCCTCCCTCCTCCCTCTACCAAACAGTCCAGCCAGCCCCCTCCCTGCTCCCTCTACCAAACAGTCCAGCCAGTCCCCTCCCTGCTCCCTCTACCAAACAGTCCAGCCAGTCCCCTCCCTGCTCCCTCTACCAAACAGTCCAGCCAGCCCCCTCCCTGCTCCCTCTACCAAACAGTCCAGCCAGTCCCCTCCCTCCTCCCTCTACCAAACAGTCCAGCCAGTCCCCTCCCTCCTCCCTCTACCAAACAGTCCAGCCAGTCCCCTCCCTCATCACATCACCAACGATGGAAGGACAGAGGGGAGCAGAAGAGAAGTCCTTTTATTAAACGGTTTATGTTAATGATATCGTTGTTAAAGATACTGTACATAAATTAAACAGAGACTGTAATTAAGAAGACAAGGACACTGGCCAAATACAGACAGAACAAATTACAGACACACACACATGGAAGAGAAAGGGAATGGTTGCCAAAAAAACAGCAGGCGTCCTTGGGAAGATGTGCACGAGCACATGCGTGCACACATGCGCACACACAGAAACACACACACACACACACAAGCTGCCATCCCAGCTCCGCTCTTAGGGATGTAATGAAACATTTATGGTAGAATCCCTGGGCTTTTTTACTGGGGAGAGTTTGAAGGTCTCTTGTAATGAGCAGATGTCTGTAGTCTACCCACGACCCAGGTCTCCAGAAGCCCACTGTAACAGGTATGTGTCTGTGTGTGTGTCTGTGTGCATACTGAAGCCCACTGTAACAGGTATAGGGAAACAGTGTGTCTGTGTGTGTCTGTGTGCATATTGAAGAGTGCCAGGGTCTACAAAGGGCTGCCTCTTGCTTTAGAGCAGGGGTGCCCAAATTCTTTCCCATGAAGGGCCAAAACTCAATCTGGGTGGAGGGCCGAGGGCCAAAAATAAACGTTGTGGAATTACATTAAAATGTATTGTGTTTTATAGAAAATTTACATTCTAAATCTAAAATAACATTTCAATATAATAATCTACTTTTTATCTGTTTGGTAATTGTAATAATTTGCAATTGGTTATATATATATAAAAAAACATCTGCATTTGTGGGGAGCTTCAACATTTAATCAGTAAACAAACACCCAGTTAAAAACAGTTTTATTTTCCACCTTTGTAATCAAGAGAGAAATTTGACTTAATTCACAACTTGAAAAATCCTCAAGGTACTTTGAAAATCAGCTTTATTGTCCATCTTTTGTAAACAATTTGCCATGACAATTTGCAGGGATGCAATCTCAGGAGTGAACACAGTATATCCGCAGCCACATTCAGACACTGTTTCACAAAGTCACCACATGAAAAAGCGTGTCCACCCTTTGCAATCAGTGCAGATATCTGATAACTTGCCCGAGTTGCATTCTGGATAAAAAAAATCAGGGAAAAAATATATATATATATTTTTTTTTTTCAAAATCCGTGGCGGGCCAAAACAAACAGAGCCCCAAATTGGGCACCACTGCTTTAGAGGAACATTTGGGGTCAATGTAGTATCACAGCTTGGTGAATTCTTAACCCATTGATACCTGATGCCGCATTTGTGTGTGTATCCCTTTAAGACCGCGTGACGCGGTTCGCAGGCCTTAAAGGGATACACACACAAATGAGGGATATACACGCAAATGCTGCATCAGGTATCAATGGGTTAAAGGAACACTCTGCCCATTTTCAACCAGCTTTGTATCATTAGAACATCAGTAGTATATCAGAAAACTGTAAACGGTTTTGAAGTCTGTCATTTAATTTGACAGTTATTGAGTGTTAAAGTGTGGACCAGTGACATCACTGGTCCACACTAACTCAAATTAATAACTCATTAACTGAAATTCAACTCTCAAACTGTAAACGGTTTTGAAGTCATTCATCTAGTTTGACAGTTATTGAGAGTTGATTTGAGTTAATGAGTTATTGATTTGAGTTAGTGTGGACCAGTGATGTCACTGGTCCCCACTTTAACACTCAATAACTGTCAAATTAAATGACAGACTTCAAAACCGTTTACAGTTTTCTGATATACTACTGATGTTCTAACGATACAAAGCTGGTTGAAAATGGGCGGAGTGTTCCTTTAAAGGGATAGAAAGTCTCCGCTCTGAAAGGGACGGAAACACTTTGCAATCCTTGTTCATTTGTCACACGTGACCTTGAGCTAGAGTCAACAACCTGTGGGACAAATGATGGCAGCTGTAGAGCAATTACTTTAATGCTAGATCTGCTTAGTAGCATGTGATGCAATCTGATGCAAACAGGGAACCAATAGGACGGGGGGATATCAATATAACCATGCGTCATCATTTCTGCTACGGTAGATTTGTGGTTTTGTGTTATAGATATAAATTAAGATATATCTTAATTTCACTTTCATTACGGCTACATTTCAGACATGCCTGATAGTTTGTGTTTCACAAATGTGTCAGTTCAGTTTTTATTTACAGTAGTTTCTTCTGGATTAAGATAATAGTTTCTATAGTCAAGGGCAAGGCAGAGAACATGCACTAGATAAGATACAATCAGGCAGACCATCGTATTCATGTTTGTCCCCATTATATAGTATTTGTGAATGAAGAAGCAGAGTGTAATGTCACATGGTAGACACGAGACAGAGTGTTCATAGACTCTGTGCTGAGCGGCCATCCCACAACATGTTTGATCCCAACAAAAGCCATGTGTGTTGTCACAGCGTCCTTGAGAAACACTATGACTGTCAGCTAAATGCCTCAAATGTAAAAGGTTCATTTGCACATGGCCTAAAAGCACGTAGAGTAACACTGGCAGATAATGTACCAACATGCAGCCTCCACCTCATCGGATTTCTATTTTTATTAGATTTGTTGTTCATTTGGTTTCACATCCGTCATTGAAACATTAGGCAACTTATTCAGAGGTGCATCTCTCTCCACTGACCTGCAGTAGCTCTTGCTCTTGTCTCCTGTGTTCCTCTTGCAGGGCTTTCATTTGGGCAGAGTGGGCCTGTTTCAGCTGCTGCTGTTCGTCCTTCTGAGCACCGTGGCCTTCATGCCAGCGTACTGAAGCTAAAGGCAGGCAAGACAATACATTAACACATTATGACAAGACAAACAAAGGAAAATATATTATTGAGTAATTTAGCAATCTTATTTGTCAGTATATGTAACTGCATTGTAACATGAATATATCTTGTATATTGTGAAAATGATCGATTTCTTTTTAGCAATCTATTGACGGCTATTCATTCCAAACCAAGGCTGTCAAACCATGTGCCATTGAGGGTATACAGGTATACAGGAGTATACAGGTTTACAGGAGTATACAGGTAGACAGGAGTATACAGGTTTACAGGAGTATACAGGTAGACAGGAGTATACAGGTAGACAGGAGTATACAGGTAGACAGGAGTATACAGGTATACAGGAGTATACAGGTTTACACCAGGTGTATACAGGTTTACAGGAGTATACAGGTATACAGGAGTATACAGGTTTACAGGAGTATACAGGTAGACAGGAGTATACAGGTATACAGGAGTATACAGGTTTACACCAGGTGTATACAGGTATACAGGTATACAGGTTTACACCAGGTGAATTCACTGAATAGCTCCTTTGTTTGGAATGAAGATGTGCATACTCTCAGCCCTCTGTTGCCCATGGTTTGACACCTCTGTCCTAAACTGTTCATATCCTTTGGAACGTCTGACCTTCTTTGGGAGGAGTACTGGAGTTAGGTCTGACGACCCAGCTGGCTCCTCCACTCGTGTCCCCGCTCCATTCCTGATTCACCTCCGTTAGCATGAGCAGCCTCCGTTTGACCTTGGAGATCCCGCCTCCACTTTCTGGAGTCAAATGACCTTTTGAACCCAAGTCAGATCCTGATCCTTCGAGGGGCCACAGCACAGACGGCATGTCCACATCGTACGACTGGTTGAGAGACAGGACGTGGGAAGAGTACTCCCCTTCTTCTACGGCCATCTCATCCCTCCTTTCCATTGGCTGGTTACTGGTGTCCGACAGCACCGACAGCGAGCCTTTACGTGGAACCGTGGTTTCGGATGGAACCTTTCGGAAAACATCGGGGACGCGCATCCTCTGGGCCAGAGAGGTGATGCATTTCGCTGGCGGCTGTTGCTTTCTACAGCCCTCCTGTGGTCCATAACTCCTAATACTAAGGTCCTTAGTCTGAGCTGCACCAGTTTGTCTTCCTTTGCCTGTCCCCTTACCCTTTCTGTTCTCTGTAGTCGAGGTTTTCACAAGCCTGACGTCTCTTCCCTTAAGTGGCTCAGTCCCTCCTTTCTGTACGAGAGGAGGGTCTTTAGGGTCACCGATGCTCGCTTCGGGTCCTGCATCTTCATGCTTATTCTTGTAATTGTCTGATTGTCTTCTCTGCCATTCACTACCGCTCTGGTCTTCTTGCTCTGTGTCACTTCTATCATCATCTATCGGCCCGTCCTCCCGATAGTCACGGTCACTTTGGCCACCCTGTAGGCCTATACGTCGATCTATTTTAATTGGGTCAGGGTGTTCGAAACCTTTATGACAGACGTCACTTTGTAGGTTGCTATCAGTTTGCCTGCGATCGTCTACGTTTTCTGTGAGCGCCGACTGCAGATCTGAGATCAGTACTTTCAGACTGGACAGGTTCAACTCGAGCTGATCTATCTGCTGTGCTTGAGCTGAACTCTTGGCTAATAGACTTGTTGCTTCACCCACTAGAGACGCACTGGGAGAAACCGCTTGGGAGTGGCTGTTTCTGTGTCCCGGGCTACCTTCTGGCTCACCCTTGTGGTCTAAATGTACACTCACACCTCTATTGTCCAGGGTTGTCCTCTTTGGGGTATCAGCTCTGTCAATGGCTTCTCCAGCTTTGTTCTTACAGTGAATGGGACTTGTACAGTGCTGGAGGGCTGGGACAGTCCGGTACTTCCCACCTCCTTTCAAACTAGACAGGACACAGGTCGGACTCTGCTCACTGGTCAAGTAAAAGGCTTCCTGGTGCAGCGAGTCATCTGTTAAGATGACAGGCTGTGGCTGAGGGATTGTGCCTAATTGTTTAGGCTCTGTTATGACCTCTCGTGGACAGTTGGGCTGACTATTTTGAGAGGCTGTTTTTCCTTCGACTCTAGTCAGCATCGCAGTGTTTCCATCTCCAGTCAAATGTGTGCTTTCAGATTGAAACATTGCCTTTTCTCTATGGTGCGGTTTTATTAGGACTCCCGCTCTCCTAGACACCCTCTCCTCATTTCCCCAGGATTTGTTTGGTGACAAGAAAGCACTTCCACTCTTCTCTCTAGTTCTCCTTCCCTCTGCGGTCACCGTCGCCTTGAAGGGAAACCCGTCATTCTCCTTGTCAGAGAGGCTCTGCTCCTCCTCCTCCTGCGCCCCTTTTCTTGGCTGTTTTTGGGTTCGCTCCTGGAACCTAGAGTTCTTGGCTTGGTTCCTAAGCATCCGCTGGCGCCGCCGATACTCCTGAGATTTCTTCAGCAGGGCCTGGAGGCTCCGACGGTAAGGCTCCTCAAGAGGCATTAAGTCTGCATCGCCTAACTCTCCGTCTGCTGGTTCTGTTTCTCTGGACTGTTGCTGCTGAATTGACAGTTGATTTGTTGTTGAACAGTGATGAGTGGCTGATGTCTGTGATAGCTCTGGAACACCTGAAAAGCAACTGATTCCTAGTGAAGAAGAGCCAGGGCCCTCATCTCCATCCCGATTCTGATATTGGCCAACGTCACCTTTTACAGTAAAGGCAGGGCTATCTTCATGCTTTGTACATTCCATATGAGGGCTTTCAGATTTTTCTTTTGGCAGATTTTGGCTTACCTCATCTCCATCCAAAAGTAGCTGCTCTACTGAGGGGCTGCAAATGTCCTTTAATGGGTCACCTGCTATAAAGTTGTGATAAAAGGGTGATACCGCTGCACTCTTCTCCAGTTCCTCTCCATCTATGGGAGGGTGGCTGATGATATCTGGCATGTTGGTGGTTGTGCTTGAGGTGTTGTAAAGGAAAAAGCCACCAGTATTATTAGTCCCTTCAAAAGAGCCAAAACCATGGCTTCCACTCCCCGCCTCAACCCCGCTGGTGCCGTCTCCCTCATTCTCATATGTCACATAACCTGAAGAGAGTGACTGGTGGCTTATGCCATTAAGGGGATCGGTCTTTGCTTGTGATTTCAGTTTCTCTTCACTCTGATCCATAAGGCACTCTTCCTGGTCATGTTGTTGAGGTGTGGCATGATCGGTGGAAAAGGCACTATATGCGGTTGATGTCAACGGAGGAACACGGACACCATGATCCTTCCCATTGTGCAGGTCAGACGGTGGCGAGAACGACAGACTATCTTTTGTGCCGATGACGTAATCACTTGGAGACACGGATCCACTGCCGGTGTTATGGGGATATGACGATTTAGATGTGTTAAGCCCCGACTCTTGAACAAACTCCTCCAGTGTCTGTGTTTTCCTCAGCTGCAATACATAAAACAAAACAATTACAAATGTCCCACATCAGAGGAAAGGTGAATTTTTCATTTGACAAAAAGGATTAAAGTTAAGTCATCACAATTCTAAAAATAATGTCTCCGGTGGTAACTGCCATCAATGTCTGAACTGAAGATTGCCTCTCATTTTGAGTTGCAGTGCAGGATTTTCTCAATGCATAGAGGCGCATGTAATCCTTCAATTTAGGTTAAAACATTAAAGTAATCCAAACAGTATTTGCAAAGTTTTCAACGATATCTTTGTATGGTAATGCACTTTATTCTAAAGGGGTCAGATCACCCTAAAACCTGTATTTTTCATCTCACCTGTAGTGCTATTTATCCATCTAGATTTGGATTTTGGAGATATCGGACGTAGAGATTTATGCCTTCTCTCAAATACAATGAAATTGGATGGCACTCAGCTTGTGGTCCTTAAAGTGCCAAAAAAATACATTTGAAAATCTCAACAGCAATAAATAGGACACTACAGGTGAGATTGAAGTATTTGGGATTTTAGGGTGAGGTGTCCCTTTAAGCAAAGCTGCTATTGTAATGTGTAAAAGCACATTGTTAGGTTTGCCTAGAAGTTGTAATTACCTGAACACTGTGTAGGATCATTTGTACATAGGACGCTCTGGCATCAGCCTTTGCCTTTTTCTGGACGGCAGCCTTCTGTCCTGCATCTCGATGTCTCTGCATTTCCTCTCTCTGTTTCCTTGACAGCTGTCAATCAAAACAGGTGGCGGATAGTCAAACAGCAGTCATAATAACAGTGGATTCTTATTATGCAGCTCTGCTATTTTTTTTTTTTTTTTACATGTACATGCTTCACACCAACTACCAGCCAGCTAACGTTATAAGGATATCATTGGGTAGACATCATTGCCTCCGCCAGGAGGAGGGTATGTTTTCGCTTCCGTTTGTCTGTCTTTTGGGAGGAGTACGGAAAACACTTCTGTGACCATTTTAATGAAACTTTGTGGAAGGGTGTAGCATGGGCCAACGAAGAGCCCATTACATTTTTTGAGCAGACCCTCCACTGGCAAAGGGCTCTCAAACTCCTCATCATCCCCAAACATCTCCGCTGTGATTCCCTCCAGCCACCACCATGGCCTGATAGTCTGCATCTCCTCATCATTAGCTAAGGTAAAACACCAATCAGGTTTTTGAACGAGAACTTTAATGAAGTCTAGCTCATACCAGGGGTGGAAGGATGGGTTGCCCATAGAAGCGGATGAGAGAAGATCCATTGCTACGAGTTGCTGCAGGCGATGAAGGTTGGCTAGCCTCGCTGTTCCTCAGTTGGGAGAGACGATGCTGCACAAACTCGTCGTAATCCTCCATCAATACCAAATGCTGTTTCTATTGTCTGAGCTCCGATAACAATGCCACGTTGCATTAGGATTCGCACGTTTTTATCATTTGATAACTGACAGCCAACTACTAACGTCACTAGCGTTGGTTTTGCTAGCTAACCTATAATACTACTAGCTGCTATTAGCGTTAGCTAGCTACATAGCTATCGTGTAGCCTTACTGAACTGAACGTTTATGTAACGGTAAAACGCAGTGGAGAACAAAATTGAGCTACCGCATCAACAGTAAAAGAGCAGCTCTCTATTTTTCACCAGATAATACAGTTCTGGGAGAAACACAGAAAAGTATACCAAACTTCTTCAATCTCCACCACGCTCAATGTTTACATTTCACGTTACCCGCCTCGCCTCCTCGAGCAACGAAGTGACAGTTTGGAAACAACTGTTGTGTATAGTTCACACAAACTCAGGCATGGATTCACAGCACACATGGATTACGGGAACCATCTTATGGCCCGGGCCCGTTACACACGTATTAAAGTAGCTGAAACTTCACAACGAAGCAAATTATATCAATAAATTGTTAACAGTAACGTCATTGATCATTTGATATACAGGGCAGAGGGCATGCGTTGTTAATGGATGAAACTAGTCCGCTCCAAAAATCCGTTCCATGTTTTTTCATATTTCCTCCAGACTGGTTGAGAGTGGAGGCAGCTGTCAAATTGATACTGCCATCTACAGACCGTGCATGCTACTGACTCGAAAGGCTAAACAAAGACATGAACAAAGGGTTCATGGGGGTTTGAAAATGGAAATTAAAGTTATTTAAATGTATATATATATGTATATATATATACTGTATATATATGTATATATATATATATGTGTGTGTGTGTGTGTGTGTGTGTGTGTGTGTGTGTGTGTGTGTGTGTGTGTGTGTGTGTGTGTGTGTGTGTGTGTTTTATTTAATTTATTCATATATCTATTTCAAGCCTTCACACTCATCTAACTCACGAGACTTGGCTATATAAAACGTGTGTGTGGGAGAAAGAGCAAGAGGGAAATCAATATGAATATAGTCTAACCAACTAATATATAATAATAATCAAGATAACTTAATTTACGGTATGTTATTAACCAGTAATGGATAATTAATTGAACTTTCATAATGTATCTTATATTTGCTTCAAAATGCAGTGTCCTGTCATATCTGAATAGGCTCAGCACCCTATTCATTATGTAAAAAAATAAAATAAAATCGGATAATTGTACAGAAGAGTATAGAAAAGCTGTTCCATTTTAAAACATGTTTATTGGTCATATACAAAATAAAGTAAGCTGTTTATCAACAAACATACAGTATATACATCAATAAATTAAAAGATGCATCAGACTGATGATGAAACAGTTAATTTTATGATTACCAATACATTGTCATCATCACTTACTTATCTACAAATTGCAAAAAAGTACAATAATTTAGTTGATGATAAATACTTACAAAGACTGTCACATTTTAAGTATTTTCCCATAGAAAGTACTGTGAATAATTTATTACACCCCATACAGAAATATTACAAAACACATAATTTTCTATTACAAGGTCATTTCTGAATATGCCATATTCACACAAACTCACTACTTTTC
Source organism: Poromitra crassiceps (assembly GCF_964638095.1). Classification (NCBI taxonomy): domain Eukaryota; kingdom Metazoa; phylum Chordata; class Actinopteri; order Beryciformes; family Melamphaidae; genus Poromitra; species Poromitra crassiceps. Next base: position 1,913,630 of record NC_139646.1, read on the forward strand.
TATAGCTTTAAACTGACCATTATATACTTTTAGAAACACAAACATATCCCAGCTCCCATGAGCAACCTTGTCATATGCTCACCAGTTGACACCACATGTGGTTTGATGAAAAAAATAAAGGAATAAAAAATAAAAAGCAGCAAACAGGTAAGAGACAAGAGAGAGCATTACAACAAAATAATTAAAATAAGTTTGTCTGTTTATATATATATATATATATATATATATATATATATATATATATATATATGTGTGTATATATATTGCACGGTGTGTGACTGTCTTTGAGGAAGGGGTACGCAGAGAGAAAGAGAGAGAGTGAGAAAGCTTGGGAGGCAAAACAAACAACATTATTGATTAAACAAATGATCAAAGGAATCCTTGGTTCATTAACTTTCATTGATCGCCATGGGAGGTGGGTGAAAGGGCTTTGAGAGTCTGGTGGTGTGATTCACCAGACAGGAAAACAACTGAATGGCTACATACTGATCGGCCCGAGCAGCATACTGATCGGCCCGAGCAGCAAGATAAGGAGTTAATCATTTGCGTCTTAGAAGAACCGGACATTTTGGAGAACTGCATGGCCGCCTCCATAAGTGAACTCCATCCCATGTGTACTAGGTACGTTTGTGAAAAGGGTGGGGAAGAGTGGAGTGGGAAATGGCCTCTGTGAAACATTTCTCAGTGGTTTAGGAGTGGTTACATGGGTTTGTGATGAAATGTCTTTTCCTAGAGGAGAAACAGATTACACTATATATGATTTAGTCTTTTTCACAGTTGAGTACTTTAAGTGACACTGGGTAAGCAAGGTAAGTCACTCCACGTAAGCCAGATTTAAAGATAGAGATCAACTGATATTGGCATTTGATAAGCAAAGATAGATCGATAAACACTCTGTACAAAAGCTAATTGAACCTCGTCACTTTACACTGTACCCGCAATGATAACTTAAGATACGAGTATACAATAGCGTCACTGTTCACTGCCCACTCATTTTGTCTCCTCTGAGGCCCTACCCAGTTTTGAATAATTAAGAGATATCCATTTAACAACAGTCACCACATTTAATCTATGTTCACTCAATATACGTACATCCTCCCAAAACAAGGGGATGAGAGATACAAAACAAAACAAAAACACAAACTAAATGAAAACATAGTAGGTACGTACAACTGGCGATGGCACATACGTACATACATTTTGATAAGAACCTCAAAGTTTCATATTTTGACAAGACCTAGTTTTAGTATTACCCCCCCCCCCCCCCCCCCCCATTTTTTAACCACATGACCACACAGCACACAGGACTTGCCAGTCAAAAACAGAACAATAACATCATCAGAAAAGCAACAGTAAAAGACAGACAGAAAGCAAGTAAGAATGAGAGAGACTGACAACTCCATCAGAACAATTTCACAGATCACCAATCAAAGAAAACCATTTCACCCATACAAAATAGGGCAAATCTTTTTTTAACGTATAACACATACATAAATATAATGTGTGCGCATGTGTGCGGTACCTTGCTTGCAGCTAAATACCAGAGTGTATTCCAGTGTTTAGAGATAAAAGAGGCGGCTCCTATCAGACATTTTCACGTGACATTTCCGACATTTGTAGCTCTATAGTTTCATGGTTGATTGAACATGCAAATGCCTATCAGTGCAGGGGTTTATGGAGTATTAATACGTTTGTACCTCAAACCCACATCCCCTCCTCCTGTTTGAATCTTATATTCATGTAAGGTGCGGATGAAGACACACTTCCCCAATCTCAATAACTGCACAGCAGTAGGCTTAGCTCAACCCTTTTTCTTCACAGTGGAAATGAGTAGTTCAGGTAAAACATGCCATTCCAAAGGTGTGTAATGTATGTTGTGTTTTTTATCATTGTAAATTGCATCTATTTCAGTGAATGGCATCAGGTTCCCCTGGGTTAACCAAACAATTTGAGACAACTGGACTTCATAAATAGGGTAAACCTAACTCTTTGACAATGTCACAACAGATGACATTTTAACTTCAACAAAAAGCATATGTCAAGCAAAACTGCTTCACTTCCCTGGCATTTACAGAACAGTAGAAAAACAAACATAAATGTGATCAGCATTAAATATACACATATCAATAGAAAAATGTATACAGAAAAAACTCAATGAGTCACACACCACAAAAATAACTTATTAAAATAGCAGGGGTGATGCAGCCATATAGGCCTAGCCATAATCCCCATAACCGTGCATGTCAGGTGACCTGAAGACGCAACATCAATTGACTTGCAGGGTGATCCATCCCCATTTCCTTCATAGCAGCTCATTTTATCTGCAACAACGAGCCTTGAATATTGCAAGGAGCATAATGAACTACCAGAGCCCTATTCAGAAATACAGATCAAATCAAATGGTGTCTGATCAAATCAATATCTAATGCCTTGATTAAACTTGATAAATCATCAGTAAGTGCAGATTGTAGGTAGATAAACAAACATGATCAAACACATCTGCAGTAATGGGGCTGAATGCTGGGGCAGGAAGGACAAAGATCTTATGATTAAGAAGAAAGAGTGCAGTTACCCACGGTGTCATCACCCACTTCGGCCTAAAATCAAACAAGGATCGACGTCACATCCATGAAATAGTGAACATTACAGTTACCTCATCACATACCTACACAGCACACCACACACTAGTCCACGGTTACACACACGTGCCTAGTCACTAGAGAAAAACAAAGCTATTGACTTCAATAGTTAAGCCACTTTTGGTACAATTGCAAAATAGAGAGAGATATATCAAACCGTTTTTGTTATACCTTTTTTTTTTTTTACAGGTCGTTACAAACAATGCAAAGATAATTGTCTTTATAAAATTCCAGACTCTACCATACATAGACAAAGATCCTTTGAGTATAGAACACCACATAAGACTAGTTTTATGGTAAAGCTCATGGTAATGACATCCATTTGTGTGACTGGAAATTCAGTCAATATTTTAGTATCATTACTGTTGACAGTTGAAATGTCATTGCTAGCTTGTAACATTGTAACATTGTGTAACATTGCTAGCTGTCTGCATTGTCACTAATTATGTTTGCACAAGTGAGCTCAGTGGTTAAAAGTAATAGGAATGCAACAGGTAAACCAATTTGATTCGAAGTACACATTTCTTATAGGCATAAAAATAACATATATCTTTGAGCCCGTAGCCAATCAAATTCACACACAAAAAATGAACCCAATAAGTAATTCAGATCAAACAGACAAGCATTGTAACTGTTCATTTTAAAAGCACATTACATGACCTTTCCAAAATGCAGATTCTGAGCAAGAAAAAAAGAAAACAAATAAAACAAATAAATTAGCTCCTGTTCTTGCAGACTGATTATAAATGGAGGAACTGCCAAGTCACATAAATGGGTGTTATTATAATCCTGATGGCTGCTACACAGCTCTTACAACAATACACAGCGATAGTTAAATGCTGTCACAACCTGATTCCTGATTGGTCAGTGTATTCCATTAAGCACAGGTATAAGCACAAGTCAACAGACACCTGCGTTGAATCTCCACCACCCTTCCACCATTCCTCATGTCCTCCAGACTTCTTCTTGATGCATATCATGGTAGGAGACCAAGGCACTTGCCCTTCCAAATTTCTTCAATATCCTTTGAGCGGAACTCAAAGACAGAGAAGACAACTTCATCTTAAATTCAGCCGTGGTTTTCAAACGTCCGTTTCCCTGAAGATTCTCACATACTAAGACAATGTCAATGACTTGCATTAATGTCTGTCCACTTTCAGATAAATGACCATTCTGTGGTGTGTTTGTTTGTTTGTTTGTTTTTGTAAATATCAATTTGCCTTTTTCCTCTTCCTGTAGAGCCAGGAAGTATCCAATAATGGAAGCCAGTTGGAATTGACAAATGGAAGGACAAAGAGAGAGAGAGCAACAGAAAGATAAAGAGAGAGAGTCAGACAGACAAAGTGTTGGACAAGAAAAAAATACAACTAAATTTAGCAATACCAAAACAAACACGCACCACAGAATTTCACAGAATTCCTGATATATAACAATTCACATACAGAGAATACACTTTGGACCTCATGTGAATGACAACACAGTACAAAACAGTAGAAATACAGTTATCACCATTGTGTAATATATATTTTCTATAGTATTTTTCTGAAAAAGTTCTTCGTTTGTTCTGGGTTTGGTGGAGCAATATGGGACTTCTTTGCAGACAGTGAAATCTGTAGGTCGTATTCTTTTGGAATTATACGGCATAATTATAACCAGGGTCCCAGCACTTCTTTCTCTCTCCTGCTAATCAAATCCCATGACTGTTCCATCACTAATCTATAACACCCTTTCCAATACCAATGTGTAATATTTTAGAACATTTAGAATATTCTTGTTTGTATTGCTGATTTAAATGTCCTACATCTCGGTTTCACTAGGTCAAAATAGCACTATAGAGTGCAAATGTGTAATTGGCTCTTTAAGTATACCGACAGAGGCCTATTAGAAACACTTCACTGATTGAATTGGCAACACAATTACGTTTTTTCCGGGAAAAAAAACTTTTTGGGCATTTAAATTTTTTTGCCGTTTTTCAGACCTGGAAAAAACAACAATTCAATGTATTTTCCAGGCTTTCTATGATGGTGGGAACCCTGTGTATCTGTCCTATGCTAAATGCTCATAGGTTGACCAAGAGCTGCATCCTAATAGTCTCAAGCATCTTCCTCTGCTTCCCTCCTGTCCTTCACCTGCACTGATCTGAGATCTGCTGAGGCAGTGTGGTCACAGCTGCCCAGCTCTGATCTGAGATCTGCTGAGGTGGTGTGGTCACAGCTGCCCAGCTCTGATCTGAGATCTACTGAGGTGGTGTGGTTACAGCTGTCCACCTGTGATCTGAGATCTGCTGAGTAGAGCTTAGATCGGGCCCAAAAAAACAAGCCCGACCCAACCCGAGCCCGTTCTGTCTGGGCCCGGCCCAACCCATCCCATTGGCCCGAGCCCAGCTCGAACCCAAAATTTTCTTATTAAGTTGGCTGTTTATCTAAACTATAACCCTGTTGTCTTTTCAGTCTTATGAATACATAAGGTTTCAAGGTTACAATGTTACAACATTCTGATTATCACACCAAATATTACCACAATTATATAAACATCTGACCACGAGCCCGGCCCGGCCCGGCCCGGCCCGACTCAGGCCCGAGGAATAGAAGAGCCCGCGGGCCCGGTCGGGCCGGGCTCGGGTTCAGGCAGAGAATCTAACCTCTACTGTTGAGGCGGTGTGTTCACAGCTGCCCAGCTCTGATCTGAGATCTGTTGAGGCGGTGTGGTCACACCTGCCCAGCTCTGATCTGAGATCTGTTGAGGCGGTGTGGTCACAGCTGCCCAGCTCTGATCTGAGATCTGCTGAGGCGGTGTGGTCACACCTGCCCAGCTCTGATCTGAGATCTGTTGAGGCGGTGTGGTCACAGCTGCCCAGCACTGATCTGACCTCTATTGATGTGGTGTGGTCACAGCTGCCCAGCACTGATCTGACCTCTATTGATGTGGTGTGGTCACAGCTGCCCAGCTCTGATCTGAGATCTGTTGAGGCGGTGTGGTCACATCTGCCCAGCTCTGATCTGAGATCTGCTGAGGCGGTGTGGTCACACCTGCCCAGCTCTGATCTGAGATCTGTTGAGGCGGTGTGATCACAGCTGCAGGTGGAGGAGAGGCGGCCAGCGGAGGAAGAGGATGACTCTGACGCAGCTGAACTGCTCCTGACACCCCCTCGCCTCTCCTTCCCTCCCTCAAGACCGTGCATCCGTTTTCGACTTCACTATCGTAATCACGCTTGTCGCCGTCGCCACCTTCCCCGGAATGAAAGGCCCGATGACGGATGACGGCACCCCTCCCCCTCCTCCTACCCCCCCTCCGGCGCGGACGCCGACCCCCATGGCCGGGCTCCTTGCCACAGTCCGGGCAAAGGTCTGTAAGGCCTCGTACTTGGACCTGAGCGCATCCAGCTCCAGGCGCATGGAGGCGTTCTCGTTGGCCAGTTTGTCCACCTCCTGCTGCAGCTGGGCCTTCTGCTTCTCTAGCTCCTCTTTCTGGGTGACCCTCTTCACCCGGCAGCTGGCGGCATAGCCCCGGTTCTTCAGCGTGCGCCGCCGCTGCTTCAGCTGCAGGATCTCCTCCTTGGTCAGCCCCCGCAGGTGCTGGTTCAGCTCCCGCACAGACATGCTCACCAGCTCGTCGTCCGTCAGGCTGGTGCCATTCTCCCCCGGCTCCCGCTTCACCTGAGGGAGGGAGAGGGCGAGAGAGAGAATGTGCGCAATGGAGTACGTAGCCGAGATTAGTACTTTTTTTGCAAGTCAATTTTTTTACAAGTCAAGTCTCAAGTCTTTGAGCTAGAGTCCAAGACAAGTCTCATGTCTTTGAGGGTCAAGTCCAAGTCAAGTCTCAAGTCTTTGAGCTAGAGTCGAAGACAAGTCTCATATCTTTGAGGGTCAAGTCCAAGTCAAGTCTCAAGTCTTTGAGCTAGAGTCGAAGACAAGTCTCATATCTTTGAGGGTCAAGTCCAAGTCAAGTCTCAAGTCTTTGAGCTAGAGTCCAAGACAAGTCTCATGTCTTTGAGCTAGAGTCCAAGACAAGTCTCAAGTTTTTGAGCTAGAGTCCAAGACAATTAAGTCTCAAGTCTTTGAGCTAGAGTCCAAGTCAAGTCTCAAGTATTTGAGGGGCAAGTCCAAGGCAAGTCTCAATTCTCTTATGGATGAGTGTCCTATCATCTGCTGCATGCCATCCGGTCTACTTAGAACACTGCATAGCTCAAACTAAGCGATTCAAAGTATGTATTATGCTCACTCCTTCATCTATTAGCATACAGGACCAGCATTCATTCATTTACATTATTATTAGTAGACATTTCCTTAATGTTAATGCACACAAAAATAAAATAAATAAAGATTGTTCACGGGTCCCAAATCTCGAGTTCAAGTCGAGTCTCAAGTCTTTTGAGGACGAGTCACAAGTTATTTCTCAAGTCACTGTGTGTGCGACTTAAGTGTGACTCAAGTCCAAGTCGCAAGTCCCCATCTCTGGTACGTAGTGATATTCCAAATCTGTATATTCTCAGAAGACCGCAAAAACAATCTATCAAATACAAGGAATTCCGTGTAGAACATGCGCACTCTCTTACCTTCAAGGCTTTATTCCCTTTATTAGTCGTCGTCATGCCACAAGAGCCTCGCTCTTCTGAACAGACCTGAGGAGACGCAGGAGGATACAAGATGTTAGCCGTGCTCTTCTGAACACACCTGAGGAGAAGCAGGAGGATACAAAACGTTAGCCGTGCTCTTCTGAACACACCTGAGGAGAAGCAGGAGGATACAAAACGTTAGTCGTGCTCTTCTGAACACACCTGAGGAGACGCAGGAGGATACAAGATGTTAGCCGTGCTCTTCTGAACACACCTGAGGAGAAGCAGGAGGATACAAAACGTTAGCCGTGCTCTTCTGAACACACCTGAGGAGAAGCAGGAGGATACAAAACGTTAGCCGTGCTCTTCTGAACACACCTGAGGAGACGCAGGAGGATACAAGATGTTAGCCGTGCTCTTCTGAACACACCTGAGGAGACGCAGGAGGATACAAGATGTTAGCCGTGCTCTTCTGAGAGCAACACCCAGCAGGACTCGAGGAGACAGATCACATGTACTCTTCCACGTGAGCATATATTATGATGCATCTGTGTCGGACCGTTTGAGTGAAAGTGAGATACCCACGCGCGCGCTGACGCACACACGTGCACGCACACGCACACACACACACACACACACACACACACACACACACACACACACACACACACACACAAAACATTTCTTAGAATTTCCCTGGCTTCCTGTTTCCTGGTGGTTACCGTATTCTGACAGTGCCCACTGCCTTAGTGTTCTAGAACTCTCATTGGCTGGCTTTCGACCCACAGCAATGAATTGAGCGGAAGTGGGAAAACTAACTGTTAACACACACACACCTTACCCCACGACTCTACTGTAGAGACTACACAATATAGACATCAGAAGGAGAGATCTACGGAAGCGGAACTTTTGAAAAACAATGTATAGCTATTTGTTGTTTTAGTTTAGTTTAGTTTATTAGGATCCCCATTAGCTACAGCATAGCTGCAGCTATTCTAGCTATTCTATACATTGTTTTGAAAAACAATGTATAGCTATTTGTTGTTTTGAAAAACCATGTATAGCTATTTGTTGTTTTGAAAAACCATGTATAGCTATTTCTTGTTTCGTGAAAAATGATGTATAGCTATTTGTTGTTTTGAAAAACGATGTATAGCTATTTGTTGTTTCGTGAAAAATTATGTATAGCTATTTGTTGTTTCGTGAAAAATTATGTATAGCTATTTGTTGTTTTGTGAAAAATTATGTATAGCTATTTGCTGTTTTGAAAAACTAGGATCCTTGGCTCGCCCGCCCTGCAGCTTGCCGAGCTGGCCTTGCAGCTCGCATACGCAGAGCAGCTGCTGCGTGGCCTCGCCTGCTCTATTGGCGTGCGCACGGGTGTGTGTGTTGCTCACAAAATGTTATTGCCCTTAAGTTTACATGCGCGCTGGTGTGTGTGTGTGTGTGTGTGTGTGCTCCTTAGGTTTACATCAGTGCCTTTGACATCATCAGTGATGTCATAAGATGATTTTTCTGATGACATCACTGATAACATCATTAGTCTTATGACATCACACAATGCCTCCTATGGGCCTGTGTCCACCTAGCGTCTTTTTCCGACGTTAAACGCTGGGAGTGCGCTGGGGAACGCTGATCTCGGCGCACAATATAACAAGGAAGCAGTCTGAAACTAACGTTAGCTCAGTGCGGTAGTAGCTTGATAGCTGACAGCTAACATTAGCAAACAACACACATACAGTGATTTAGCTCAACACTCACCAGAAATATTAACTGTCTAGCCAATCTACTCCCACAATTGAGCCTTTCTGTCTCTGTTGCGATAGTTTTTTCATATGATTAGTTGCCTGAAAAGGAGCACCCGACACCAGCGTCTTTCTGAAAAGTTAAAATAATTTCAGCTGGAAGCGCTGGGAGCTGGGCGCACAAAAACACCAGAGCGCTCTGAAAATATACGCTGGACGCAGCGCACTTTCTCTAGACGTCCGTGTGCGCTCGCATACGCTCTCCCCCCATTGGAAACAACTGAAAAAAGATGCTGGACCTGAGGAAAAGACGCTAGGTGGACACAGGCCCTATGACAGCATCAGTGGGGTGTCACTATGACATCACTGATGATGTCACAATATGACATCACTGATGATGTCACAATGCCTGGGGACATTCACACCAAAAGCGTTTTTGGAGCTGCCAGCACCTTTCTGCAATTCATTCTCTATGTAAGGACTCACTAAATGTGCTCCTCTTTCAAGGAACGCACGTGGCGTTCAGCGCTGGTGGCATCTTGTTTTTGGAGGAGCGCTATGGGCGTTTTAAAGCTTAAAAAAGTTGAACATTTGGAGGAAAAGTGCGCTGCTCGTCTTTTCACTCCTGCATTTTCTCCTCCCAGGGGGATCCTCAACCTCCGCTGCTGCCAGAATTGGCAATAATCTGGTTTTCATGTTGACAGTGAACAACATCAAACAGACAAAACCAGCTGGTTACCGTCTGTGTGGTCGTTGTGTCCTCAACTCTAGTGCGCGCGACTGCAGGTGAAAACAAAACAAAGTGCAAAAAAAAACGCTCAGTGCGCTGTGTTTTGTGCACAATGGAAGCGCTCTCAACATGATTTCCATAGCGTTCTAACTGAAACTAGAACGACCGCAACGCGGACTTATGCCTCCGCCATTAGTTCATTCTTGAGTCCAAGTGGATGTTGGAGCCAAATTGGAAGAAATTGCATCAAGGCGTTTCTGTGCAGAATTGGATATTTGAGCCAAATGTGAAGAAATTTAGTCAATGTGTTACTGAGATATGGCGTTACCGAGCTTGAAAATGGCATTTGTTAGGTCACTGTGACCTTGACCTTTGACCTTTGATAACCAAAATGGAATCAGTTCATCCTTGAGCCTAAGTGAATGTTTAAGGTGAATCTGATGAAATTCCGTCCAGGCGTTCCTCAGATATCGCGTTAACAAGCTTGAAAATGGCGTTCGAGGGGTCACAGTGACCTTGACCTTTGACCTTTGACCACCAAAATCTAATCAGATCATCCTTGAGCCTAAGTGAATGTTTCAGGCGAATCTGATGAAATTCCGTCCAGGCGTTCCTCAGATATCGCGTTAACAAGCTTGAAAATGGCGTTAGAGAGGTCACAGTGACCTTGACCTTTGACCTTTGACCACCAAAATCTAATCAGATCATCCTTGAGCCTAAGTGAATGTTTCAGGCGAATCTGATGAAATTCCATCAAGGCGTTCCTCAGATATGGCGTTAACAAACATCCGTACGGACGGACGGACGGACGGACGGACGGACATCCGTACGGACGGACAACCCGGATCCATAATGCCTTCGGCCTGGCTTCGCCGGCGGAGGCATAAAAAGCGCGTTGGGTGTGAACGCCGCCTTAGCTGGTAAACCAGCCGGTCACCGTGAACTCACATTTCATTTCGTTCCTCATTCCCGTCTGGCCCCATCCATCCCCTTGGTGGGATCTTAGCAGAAACTGCAAAGCAGACGAGCCAATCAGCGACCCGCCTCGTAGTTGACATCGTGACCGGCCAATTAGGGATGCCACTAGCAAAACAGTAATGGCCGCCTGCTTGCCTGTCCGTCTCGAGGAGTAATGTCAGCTGTTTGTCTAGTTTAAACAGCCATAAAGTGCAGTTATTGCAGAAATAGACTCAATAACAACAATGAAACAAGTACAGCAGTATACAACAGCAAAGTTTCTCAAATGTGTTTTTGCGTTCTCCCGAGTGGATTTGGGTTTGACTGGATCCAACGCTGATTTGGCTGAAGGAGTTGTCTGTCAAGGCAAGTACACCCGCCCAACTTCCGCCCCATTGCAGACGCTGGGTGAAAGCTGGGGCCAGACGGCAGGCTAACAATGCCTGACGATGTCACAATTGCCTCTTATGACATCACTGATGATGTTACAATGCCTATGACATCATCAGTGATGTCACCAGTGGGACAAAAATTTAAACAAACAGAACTAAATCTTATGACATCACTGATGTCATAAGATGATTTTATGACATCACGGATGATGTCCTAATGCCTCTTATGACATCACTGATGACGGTCACAATGCCTGACATCACTGATGATGTCACAATGGCTCTTATGACATCACTGATTATGTCACAATGCCCATGACATCACGATGACATCACTTCCAGGACAAAAATTGAACCGTAGAACATTGCCACTTGCTCCGATGTATAGCTATTTGTTGGCAAAGTGGAAACAAGAGACAAAAGGATGGAGAGACAGAGGCGGTGAATGAGGAGTGGGGAAGTGAAAGAGATGAGATCAGTCCTCAGAGCACACAGCGTCTCCACAAGCTCTCAATGAGATGCTTTGTACTGTGTGTTGTTCTGTGTGTGTGTGTGTGTGTGTGTGTGTGTGTGTGTGTGTGTGTGTGTGTGTGTGTGTGTGTGATAAAGGGCAGCTATTGTCGCGGCTGCTGAGCGATCATCATGAGACCAGTCATGATGACTCAGCAGATTCCTGGCCTCACTCACCCCCCTCACCCCACACCCCCCCCCCCCCCCCCCACCCACCCCCCCCCCCAACACCCCCCACATTTCTGCTCTCTGTCACTCTTCGTCTCCCCTTTTCTGCCCCGCCCTCTCTCCTTTTGATTGTGGGGGCTGACCCACAAAGAGCTGTAGGCCACATGAAAGGTAAAGGGCAAGAGGGGGGTCAATGCTACAGTCAACGATACAGATGCCAAATACAGTTGATATTAAATCTGCTCTCTAGCCAAACACCACACCTAATTGACTCTACTGAATCAGAATCTGGGTTTGAATTGCAATCCAATCAATTTGTTTGTTCATTGGTTCAGTAGGTAGCCTGTTGTTCTGTGCATGCTGGTGCATTCACATAAAGGCCAGTGTTCAAATAAGTAGCTGGTTCAAGCAGATTTTGAATATGTGATTTATTTCAACAATTAAAAAGGCTGGACTTTTAACAATTGATTTTTAACAATTGTGCCTCAGATTGGAGGAAGTGTTGACATGTCGGCCTAAAGCCACATGAGGCAATGTGCTTCTCTCTTCTCCTTTCATTCTGACGAGGATGTTATTGTCTTTCTGTGAAAGGCACAGCAAAGAGTGTGCCAGTGAGCCTCCCCACAATGCACTCTGTCTGTGTGCGAGTGTGTGTGCGAGTGTGTGTGCGAGTGTGTGCGAGTGGCGTGCGTGCGTGCGTGTGTGCATGAGTGTGTGTGCGCAAGTGTGTGTGCGGCACACCACAAATCCTGCCGTTTATAAATAGGCCGTAGATCAAAGAGAAACATACACTACTTACTAACACACATGTGCGTGGTGTACGTGCATGCATGGGCATACAGGCGCACACACAATCAAACAAACGTATAGCAGCTCTCAACGTCCTTTGGCAAAAAGTCTATGTGAATTAATAAGGAAGACGCAGGAAAAGACCAATAAGAGACTATTCCTCAGATTTGGAATAACATTGGACTTAAGTAGGACGCACATCTTAATGCACTCCTTAATG
>NC_139646.1:1926534-1931534 GCF_964638095.1 Poromitra crassiceps
GTAGCCGGGCAAATTAGATAATGTTTAATGGCAGAAATCGGTCCATGGTGACAGCAGGCTGCCTGTGTGCGCGCATTTGGCACAGCGGCGAGATGAGAGGATGAAAAGCACACACTGGTGCGGTGGTGCTGTCTGAAGTGAATACAGTGACTGTGAGTAGGCTAATACATTGCACACGTTTCAGGTGCAATTATAGAACCAAATCAGCCTTTTCCCCCCTCCATCTCTAAATCGGACCAGTTGTAGGCTATTAGGCTACCTTTTTTCCTCTGCCTGTCGCGCTGACTGCATTCACGCAGCCAGCAACATTTTGCGACTCATTTTCTTTTGAATTGATAATCAGGCTCGTTTATATGCATTGTAACTTCATGTTGGGATTTCCATTGACCATTGGTTGGATTTGAGCATGCAGGGGACGGGATATGGGGCAGATCCCCGTGCGTAATCACTGTGGCAGCTGCTGCAACGGGGAATCACTCAAACGCAACTTCAATGGAAACACCTACAAGTCGCAATTGTACATTGTCGAAGTTGTAGAAATATCGCAATTCTTTTGCGAAAAACTGTAATGGAAACACAGCTTGTGTGTCTCTCTCTCAATTAAATTAAATTCAATTCAAAGGGGCTTTATTGGCATGAGAAACATACGTATACATTGCCAAAGCAAGTGTCAAATAAAACAAAAGCAAAAATGTGCGTACAGTTAAAAATATAGGAGAGTAAAGAAGTGTAACTTTGCACTCAAATATAATACACATAAGTTAGCTTATGAGTATGCTTACAATTAAATATATACTAAGGAGCTGTGTAAACAGCTATGTAACATTGCAATCAGATAATATGCATAAGCGTAGTTAACTTAAGCATGGGCATACAACAAAAGATCTCTAAAGTGTGTAAACAGCTGTACATAAGAGTATAAACATTCAATTCTCTCTCTCTGACACACTGAGAAGCTGCATCGTGTCTTGTTGACAGATCAAGAGGATGAGAAAGAGAGTAATAGCGTGGTGGAAAAGCAGTGTGGAGGAGTCACACAGGTGAACACACTGATCACGGGTCTTATAAAGAGAGAGGAGGAGTCACACAGGTGAACACACTGATCACGGGTCTTATAAAGAGAGAGGAGGAGTCACACAGGTGAACACACTGATCACGGGTCTTATAAAGAGAGAGGAGGAGTCACACAGGTGAACACACTGATCACGGGCCTTATAAAGAGAGATGAGGAGTCACACAGGTGAACACACTGATCACGGGCCTTATAAAGAGAGAGGAGGAGTCACACAGGTGAACACACTGATCACGGGTCTTATAAAGAGAGAGGAGGAGTCACACAGGTGAACACACTGATCACGGGCCTTATAAAGAGAGAGGAGGAGTCACACAGGTGAACACACTGATCACGGGTCTTATAAAGAGAGAGGAGGAGTCACACAGGTGAACACACTGATCACGGGCCTTATAAAGAGAGATGAGGAGTCACACAGGTGAACACACTGATCACGGGTCTTATAAAGAGAGAGGAGGAGTCACACAGGTGAACACACTGATCACGGGTCTTATAAAGAGAGAGGAGGAGTCACACAGGTGAACACACTGATCACGGGTCTTATAAAGAGAGAGGAGGAGTCACACAGGTGAACACACTGATCACGGGTCTTATAAAGAGAGATGAGGAGTCACACAGGTGAACACACTGATCACGGGTCTTATAAAGAGAGAGGAGGAGTCACACAGGTGAACACACTGATCACGGGTCTTATAAGAGAGAGGAGGAGTCACACAGGTGAACACACTGATCACGGGTCTTATAAAGAGAGAGGAGGAGTCACACAGGTGAACACACTGATCACGGGTCTTATAAAGAGAGAGGAGGAGTCACACAGGTGAACACACTGATCACTGGTCTTATAAAGAGAGAGGAGGAGTCACACAGGTGAACACACTGATCACGGGTCTTATAAAGAGAGTGGAGGAGTCACACAGGTGAACACACTGATCACGGGTCTTATAAAGAGAGAGGAGGAGTCACACAGGTGAACACACTGATCACAGGTCTTATAAAGAGAGAGGAGGAGTCACACAGGTGAACACACTGATCACAGGTCTTATAAAGAGAGAGGAGGAGTCACACAGGTGAACACACTGATCACGGGTCTTATAAAGAGAGAGGAGGAGTCACACAGGTGAACACACTGATCACGGGTCTTATAAAGAGAGAGGAGGAGTCACACAGGTGAACACACTGATCACGGGTCTTATAAAGAGAGAGGAGGAGTCACACAGGTGAACACACTGATCACGGGTCTTATAAAGAGAGAGGAGGAGTCACACAGGTGAACACACTGATCACGGGTCTTATAAAGAGAGAGGAGGAGTCACACAGGTGAACACACTGATCACGGGTCTTATAAAGAGAGGAGGAGTCACACAGGTGAACACACTGATCACAGGTCTTATAAAGAGAGAGGAGGAGTCACACAGGTGAACACACTGATCACGGGTCTTATAAAGAGAGAGGAGGAGTCACACAGGTGAACACACTGATCACGGGTCTTATAAAGAGAGAGGAGGAGTCACACAGGTGAACACACTGATCACGGGTCTTATAAAGAGAGAGGAGGAGTCACACAGGTGAACACACTGATCACGGGTCTTATAAAGAGAGAGGAGGAGTCACACAGGTGAACACACTGATCACGGGTCTTATAAAGAGAGAGGAGGAGTCACACAGGTGAACACACTGATCACGGGTCTTATAAAGAGAGAGGAGGAGTCACACAGGTGAACACACTGATCACGGGTCTTATAAAGAGAGAGGAGGAGTCACACAGGTGAACACACTGATCACGGGCCTTATAAAGAGAGA
The DNA here is from genome assembly GCF_964638095.1 of Poromitra crassiceps. Classification (NCBI taxonomy): domain Eukaryota; kingdom Metazoa; phylum Chordata; class Actinopteri; order Beryciformes; family Melamphaidae; genus Poromitra; species Poromitra crassiceps. The sequence goes on from NC_139646.1 coordinate 1,929,407, forward strand.
GGAGGAGTCACACAGGTGAACACACTGATCACGGGTCTTATAAAGAGAGAGGAGGAGTCACACAGGTGAACACACTGATCACGGGTCTTATAAAGAGGAGGAGTCACACAGGTGAACACACTGATCACGGGTCTTATAAAGAGGAGGAGTCACACAGGTGAACACACTGATCACGGGTCTTATAAAGAGAGAGGAGGAGTCACACAGGTGAACACACTGATCACGGGTCTTATAAAGAGAGAGGAGGAGTCACACAGGTGAACACACTGATCACGGGTCTTATAAAGAGAGAGGAGGAGTCACACAGGTGAACACACTGATCACGGGTCTTATAAAGAGAGAGGAGGAGTCACACAGGTGAACACACTGATCACGGGTCTTATAAAGAGAGAGGAGGAGTCACACAGGTGAACACACTGATCACGGGTCTTATAAAGAGAGAGGAGGAGTCACACAGGTGAACACACTGATCACGGGCCTTATAAAGAGAGAGGAGGAGTCACACAGGTGAACACACTGATCACGGGTCTTATAAAGAGAGAGGAGGAGTCACACAGGTGAACACACTGATCACGGGTCTTATAAAGAGAGAGGAGGAGTCACACAGGTGAACACACTGATCACGGGTCTTATAAAGAGAGATGAGGAGTCACACAGGTGAACACACTGATCACGGGTCTTATAAAGAGAGAGGAGGAGTCACACAGGTGAACACACTGATCACGGGTCTTATAAAGAGAGTGGAGGAGTCACACAGGTGAACACACTGATCACGGGTCTTATAAAGAGAGATGAGGAGTCACACAGGTGAACACACTGATCACGGGTCTTATAAAGAGAGAGGAGGAGTCACACAGGTGAACACACTGATCACGGGTCTTATAAAGAGAGAGGAGGAGTCACACAGGTGAACACACTGATCACGGGTCTTATAAAGAGAGAGGAGGAGTCACACAGGTGAACACACTGATCACGGGTCTTATAAAGAGAGAGGAGGAGTCACACAGGTGAACACACTGATCACGGGTCTTATAAAGAGAGAGGAGGAGTCACACAGGTGAACACACTGATCACGGGTCTTATAAAGAGAGAGGAGGAGTCACACAGGTGAACACACTGATCACGGGTCTTATAAAGAGAGAGGAGGAGTCACACAGGTGAACACACTGATCACGGGTCTTATAAAGAGAGAGGAGGAGTCACACAGGTGAACACACTGATCACGGGTCTTATAAAGAGAGATGAGGAGTCACACAGGTGAACACACTGATCACTGGTCTTATAAAGAGAGATGAGGAGTCACACAGGTGAACACACTGATCACGGGTCTTATAAAGAGAGAGGAGGAGTCACACAGGTGAACACACTGATCACGGGTCTTATAAAGAGAGAGGAGGAGTCACACAGGTGAACACACTGATCACGGGTCTTATAAACAGAGAGGAGGAGTCACACAGGTGAACACACTGATCACTGGTCTTATAAAGAGAGATGAGGAGTCACACAGGTGAACACACTGATCACGGGTCTTATAAAGAGAGATGAGGAGTCACACAGGTGAACACACTGATCACTGGTCTTATAAAGAGAGAGGAGGAGTCACACAGGTGAACACACTGATCACGGGTCTTATAAAGAGAGAGGAGGAGTCACACAGGTGAACACACTGATCACGGGCCTTATAAAGAGAGAGGAGGAGTCACACAGGTGAACACACTGATCACTGGTCTTATAAAGAGAGAGGAGGAGTCACACAGGTGAACACACTGATCACGGGTCTTATAAAGAGAGAGGAGGAGTCACACAGGTGAACACACTGATCACGGGCCTTATAAAGAGAGAGGAGGAGTCACACAGGTGAACACACTGATCACGGGTCTTATAAAGAGAGAGGAGGAGTCACACAGGTGAACACACTGATCACGGGTCTTATAAAGAGAGATGAGGAGTCACACAGGTGAACACACTGATCACTGGTCTTATAAAGAGAGATGAGGAGTCACACAGGTGAACACACTGATCACGGGTCTTATAAAGAGAGAGGAGGAGTCACACAGGTGAACACACTGATCACGGGTCTTATAAAGAGAGAGGAGGAGTCACACAGGTGAACACACTGATCACGGGT
>NC_139646.1:1936534-1939034 GCF_964638095.1 Poromitra crassiceps
TATGACTAGAACGTTTCATTGAGGCATACGTCATCGTTCCATTTTAGCAACAGCTTATTTTTTTTACATTGAACACAAAATATGTTATTTGTCAAAGAATGTTTGGTGAACAGTATGGCTAATCAACATGGTCAGGACATCACTCAGAAACATGAAATATCTTAAAAAATTACAAAATACGGGCTTTAAGAGAGACAGTCATTTGCGATGCAGTGACGAGTCCATCTTTATTGAATAATCCTCCGAGCACAACAGCCTAAAGTTTAACCAACTGCCTTAGACGGAGCTCCTCCCTCCAGTGCCCATTGATGTAGTGCGGGCCGGGCTGGGCCGGGTTGGGCCGGGCCGGGCCGGGCCGGGCCGGGCCGGGCCGGGCCGGGTTGGGCCGGGTTGGGCCGGGGGTACTGAGGGAGCTGGTAAATAATTAACGGTGAGCACTGTGTGGTGGATCATTGAGAATTAGGGATCAGATCGGCGACAATGGCAAGCTGAGTTAGAGGGAGCAGGCTCACAGCAGAGATGTCGGGCAATGGAAGGAGAGAGAGAGAGAGAGAGAGAGAGAGAGGGAGGGAGAGAGAGAGAGAGAGAGAGAGAGAGGGAGAGAGAGAGAGAGGAAGAGAGAGAGAGAGAGAGAGAGAGAGAGGGAGAGAGAGAGAGAGAGAGAGAGAGAGAGATGGAGGTGAATGAAGAGAGAGAGAGAGAGAGAGGGAGAGAGAGAGAGAGAGGGAGAGAGAGAGAGAGAGAGAGAGAGAGGGAGATGGAGGTGAATGAAGAGAGAGAAGACATGAGTTCAAACTGTGGAAAGAGTAGGAAGCTATTAAGTAGGAAGTGTGCAGAGCGTGAAATAAGCATGATAACAGACAGAGCAAAGTGGGGGAGGAGAGGAGAAAAGAGCGAAGGTAGAGACATGAAAAAGAAAGACAGCAGAGTCTGCTTTGCTGATATGTAACCCGCGTGTTGTGTTGTGAGCAGCTGGGAATTGAACTGGAAACCTCCAGCATTGGAGGCAGACGGTCTATCAAGGAGTCTAAAACCCACAGGCTCTAGCTTCAGTCACTAGAGCAGGGCTTCACAACCTTTTTTGGCTTGAGACCCGACTTTGACGTCACAAAAATCAAATTCCGGTAAACCATCTATAATATCATCAGTGACATTGTCAGTGACATGTAACATTATGCTTCTTTTTCCCCGTCAGAATTTGACTTTAATCTCAGAACTCTGACTTTTTTCTCAAAATTCTGAACTCGGAATTAAAAGATTAAAAAGATTAAAAGATTTGAATCTAAATAAAAGTCACTATCTATCTGATAGTGAGTTAACACAATGGTGATTGAGGCTATGGGTCCATTGATGGAAGGCTTTGCAGTATAGTGACATTATGTGACATTAGTAATGTCACATAATGCAACACTTTTTGGATGACACCTGCAATTACCATTCATCGCCATAGGTGTCACCATACAGTCACCAATGGTGTCACCAGAACAAAACAGAAATCTTGGAGATTATCACTCAGAAAAAAAAAAAAAAAAAAAAAATCGCAAGTGACCCTAATCTTTCGGTAGATTTTAAATTGTGTGTGGTGTAAAAAAAAAATCAAAAAATCAGCGAGCCTATTTGAATTCCAGGCGACCCCACGGTACTTAGGGTCACGACCCCACGGTACTTAGGGTCACGACCCTAAGGTTGGGAACCACTGCGCTAGAGGTGTCTCGAGGTGTCGGGGAGTGATGTTTACTCACTGCACAGCATGCTCGCTGACTACCGTTACATACATTATACACATAGACACACGGGTTTGGCTATTATGATGATGTCACTATTTGATTTATGCCATCACAGATGATGTCAGACATCACTGATACACAGACATCAAAATTGTAGAGCGCCCTCCAACTATAGTAGAGAAAGAGTTATGACATCACTGATGATGTCGCTATTATGACATCACAGACAATGGCATGTAGAGGGAGATTTATGACATCACTGATGATGTCATACATCACTGATATACACAGACATACATGCAGACAACTAGATGTCTTAGATTTTGGATATCGTAATATTGTGATATGGCACAAGTGTTTTTTCCTGGTTTGAAAGGCTGCATTACAGTAAAGTGATGTAATTTTTTGAACTTACCAGACTGTCAGAGCTGTTCTGTCATTTACCTTCACCCACTTAATCATGATGATCTCAAATCTCATTGTGTCAATATTTTGTGAATGCACCAATAGTTATCCCTACAATATTGTCAATATCAATATTGAGGTATTTGGTCAAAGATATTGTGATATTTTATTTTGTCATATACAGTGAATATTATGCACACATATATTAGATATATATATATACATATCTCTATATACATACACACACAGACAGAGGAGCGATCCCTTTCACACTTGAGTTTAAAAAGGGTATTATTGTGTGCACACTGTTTAAGTGTGTGCGAGGAGGTGTTTGTGTGAGTGTGTTAAAGTGTGTGCGAGGAGGTGTT
>NC_139646.1:1946534-1961534 GCF_964638095.1 Poromitra crassiceps
TGTCATGAAATGAGTCGAACCAAGCAGTCACCACCACTGCCCTCTGCAACAGCCAGGCAACAGTCGCTGCCGGGTTAAATAAATCTTCATATAGATTTAGGCGAGTTTGGAGAGGCCATCTCGTCTGTAAAAATATATAATAATAATAATAATAATAATAATAATAATAATAATAATAATAAATAATAAATAATAATAAATAAAGATGAATAATAATAATATCGATGCGCTTCAACAGCTATGGTTATCTTACCTGTCAAAGAATCAACAGACGGAGTGAATGTGAACGGTATCGTGGTCTGTCTATGCTAGCCTCAGCCTAGTGTTTGCTGGTCTTCGCTGTCTTTCAGCACCTCGGACACACCTGTGTTTATGATCACATTTCTATTCGCTCTCCGGCTGTAACTTGCCTCTCTGCTTTCCCACAACACAACAGCCCCCAAGCTGCTGCTGCTGTAGCATTGAAACGAGGGAATCCCCGCCTGCCATAGCAACAACAGCCGATAAAGGGCTGATCAAGCCTACATGCTGTCTGGAAGTCTACACGGGCTCGGGCTCCCGGTAATTCCGACACATGGCGTTGGTTTAAAGCTTGACAACAGTAGCTAGGGTAGCCTACTACGCAATGCCCTTTGTCTATGTTCTTATGAAACCCCCCGGTTGGTTGGTTGGTCGGTCGGCGCGGCAGTGAGGACCGCTCTCTCGGGTGAGCTTGTACCCGGCTGCTGCCCAGCTGAAGACCGGGGGATCGTGATGATTCAGCACTAGGAGACTTCACCGCACAGCCCTTTAAACGCAGGGAGTTGCTTGTGTGCGAATAGATGTCGCGATCTCGCCGCTTGTCCCGCGGGTGTGTGTAGCCTACTGCTGCTGCCGCGCCGCGCCGCTGACCAGCGCACCGCACCGTACGAGCGGCGCGGCGAGATGAGCGCGCACAGCACAGCCACACTCGGCTGGCGAGAACGGCGTGGCAGCGGCGTGCACACTCAGCAAAAACAACATCTCTATATTCAGCACTTCTTCCACCGGGCACATTTTTATAGTTTTGATTTCGACTAAGTTGACTCACCAGAAGTCAAACGGCACCACTTCGTCCACCGCACCTCCCGAAGGTTTTTACCGTGGAATGGCCGACCCCGGTGTTGAGCCCCGACAGCTGCTGTGAGAAAGATATTTTTCCGCTCCACGCCTTCTCGCAGATCCCCAGGCAGGTCGATCCACTCCTGCCTCGCTTGTTTTAGTCTATGGTCGGAGGCGCCAGACGTCAAATGATGTTTGGATCACATGGTTTCATTCATGAAGGATCTACGCAACTCGCATTTAAAGGGACATACATGAGACGCTACTACACTGTGATTGATTGTTCACTGCGCGTTAACAGTCACCGTGGAAAGTGTGACGCCCCCGCCCTCCTCCCCCTGTCTGTCTGAGCGCGTTTCTGAACTTAGAACTGACATTTGAGGCACTGAGTGGTTAAAACAGTGTTGAGAGAGATGGAACAAAAGCCTTTAAAGTTGACTATGATGTCCTATTTCCATATGATTCAGAGAAACGGAACATAGCCTACTCTGTCATCCTAATCACACTAAAAGAAAATGTGCAAATGTTGCCTAATTTCCCTATTTGTCCGACTTGGTGTAGACCTAGGCCTGTGTCAAATTGCCAGTCATTAATAGGAATTTTATCATTTTAGGAAGTTAAATATAGGCCTATCTTCAGGCTACCAGCTGGTAGTAGTAACGTGTTACTTTGTGCTTTGTAATGCTTTTAGACCTATGGTACTCAGATTACTTTTTGTGGAAATAGGTAATTTATTGGATTGATTAGTTTAGCAGTTCTCTAGGGCATCCGGGTAGTGTAGTGGTAGATTCCTTGCCTACCAACACGAGGGTTGCAGGTTCACGCCCCGTGTTACCTCCGGGTGTCCTCCATACAGCCTCGATTGGCTGTGTATGCGGGTGGGAAGCCAGAATGAGGCAATGTGTCCTGGTTGCTGCACTAGTGCCTCCACTGGTTGGTCGGGGTGCCTGTTCGGGACAGGTGGGAATAGTGCGATCCTCCCCCGTGCCGCTACGTCCTGCCAGTGAAGCTCCCCGCCGTCAGGTGAAAAGAAGTGGCTGGCAACTGCACATGTATCGGAGGAAGCATGTGTGTGTCTATGGCTCTCCCCAGATCGGCAGAGGGGGTGGGGCAGCGACCGGGGCAGCAGGGGGAATTGGCCAAGTACAATTGGGGAGAAAATGGGGGGGAAATCAGAAGGAGAAAAAAAAGTTTAGCAGTTCTCCAATGCCAACCATGCCTGCTTGTGAACCGTTAGTCTAATCTGTAATCAGTCACTTTTGAATGTCATTAGCCTACTTGTCATTTTCTTTCATATTGTTTCATTAGGCTATTGTTAGTGTAAATAGGAAACTAAAAATACAGCATTGTACCGGTTGTATGCCCCTATCCCTATCCCTAGCTATGGCCCCTTTTACATAGCCCTGCCCCATTCCTTGATGGAATGGATGGACATGCGACCACAGTGACCTTGAACTTTGACCTTTGTCCATCAAATTTTAAGAAATTTTAAGAAATTCCCTCAAGGCGTTACCTGAGAGATCATGTTAATGAGCGTGAAACAGGCCGTCGTGCGGTCACAGTGACCTTGAACTTTGACCTTTGACCACCAAAATCTAATAAGTTCATTCTTGAGTCCAAGTGGATGTTTGAGCCAAATTTGAACAAATTCAATCAGGGCATTCCTGAGATATCGCGTTAACGAACATGAAAATGGCAGCCGTGAGGTCTGAACTTTGACCTTTGACCACCAAAATCACATCAGTCTATCCTTTTTTTAATTATTATTTATTTGATTTTTCCCCATTTTCTGGGGAGAGCCGAGACTAGCACCATGCTTCCTCCGAGACATGCGCAGTAGCCAGCCGCTTCTTTTCACCTGATAGCGGGTGCTTCACCGGTAGGACGTAGCACATGGGAGGATCACGCTATTGCCACCAGTTCCCTTCCCTCGGGAACAAGCCAGGTGGACCGACCAGAGGAGGCGCTAGTGCAGCGACCAGGACAAATACCCTCAATCCGGATTCCCTCCCGCAGACACCAGCCAATCATGCCTGTATGGACGCCCAACCAAGCCGGAGGTAACACAAGGACACGAACCTGCGGCGGTCGCGTTGGTTAGCAGGGAATCTACCACTACACTACCCGGACAACCGAATCAGTTCATCCTTGAGTCCAAGTGGACGTTTGAGCCAAATTTGAAGAAATTCCATCAAGGCGTTCCTTAGATACCGCATCAACGAGAATCGGACGTACGCACTGACAGACAACCCGAAAACATAATGCCTCTGGCCATGGCTGTCGCTGGGCGGAGGCATAAAAAGTACAACTAGACATACAGTACTGTAACCACCTCACTGTAACCACCTCACTGTAACCACCTCACTGTAACCACCTCACGGTTGTGTGCCTCCACCAACAACTCAAGTTGGCAACTTGAGTTGTTAGTGTGAGCCAACTTGAAGTTGCAGTTTACATCCATGTCTGTCCAGACTCATAAAATACATGTAGTGAACACTTGGTTTGTTATGGCCAAAAACGAGGTCACAGTGACCTTGACCTTTCACCTTTGACCACCAAATTGGAATCAGTTCATCCTGAACTTGAGTCCAAGTGGACATTTGTGACAAATTTGAAGAAATTCCCTCAAGGTGTTCCTGAGATATTGCGTCAACGAGACAGATGTGAGGTCACAGTGACCGTGAACTTTGATCACCAAAATCAAATCAGTTCATACTTGAGTCCATTTGGACGTTTGTGCCAAATTTGAAGAAATTCCTTGAAGGCGTTCCTGAGATATCGGGTTAACAAGAATGGGACGGACAGATGGACAACCCGAAAACATAATGCTTTTTGAAATAGCTAAATGCAAATCAGTGACCTAATAGACTCCAAGTCTCCAAAGTTCCGAATTAGGCTGTTGTAAAAGTAAACTAATAAAAGTAACTAATTAGCCTACTTTGATTAAAAAGCAACTTTCCCGAACACGGATCTATCTATAAACAACTGACAAAGGCTACAGACAGGCTGCTAAATCAATGTGTTACAATACTAAATAAAGGTAAGAAAACGGTTATCCCTGCCTACCAACACGAGGGTCACAGTTTCGAGCCCTTGTTACTTCAAGCTTGTTCGGACATTCAAAACAGGCACAATTGGCCGTGTCTGAGGGTGGGAAGCCGGATTAAGGGTATGTGTCCTGGTTGCTGCACTAGCGCCTCCTCTGGTCGGTCGGGGGGCCAGTTTGGGCGGGAGGGGAACTACATCCTGCTTGTTCGGGGCAGAAGGGAACTTCTGTTGTGACTGCACAACACATGTATCGGAGGAAGCATGTACTAGTCTACAACTCTCCCCAGATCGGCAGAGGGGATGTAGCAACGACTGGGACAGCAAGGGGAAATGGCAAAGTACAATTAAGGGGTGGTGGGGGAGGTTTCTGAAAAAACGTGATATTTTTTTTTAAATAAACCCTGGTTCTATGTAGTAGTAGGAAAAAAATCTATAGTTGGAACTTGGCAGAGAGCAAATTTCCATAGGTGATGTGCAGCCAATAGAGATCTCCAATAGGAGTCAGCCTTATCCTGCCTCATATCAGATAGGAGTGAGGTGGTGTGTGAGGCCAGGTGCATCAGGAGAGGAAGTGTGTGTCTCCACAGAGGAGGTGGTGTGTGAGGCCAGGTGCATCAGGAGAGGAAGTGTGTGTGTGTCTCCACAGAGGAGCCTGGAGGGCAGCAGGACCCAGGAACACCTCCGGACCTGGACAATACAAGCTGGCACAAAACGGAAGCCCGTATTGCAGACTCACCGACTGTGTGGTAACTGTCAATGTTCCTCTTTCTTCTGTGGTCGTTTCACCATGCAGATGGCTGCACATGGCAGATACGGTATCAGCACTGAGATCACACACACACACACACACACACACACACACACACACACACACACACACACACACACACACACACACACACACACACACACACACACACACACACACACACACACACACACACACACACACACACACACACACAGCTCTGTGTGGCAGAGCCATGAAAGCACAGAGGAGCACGGAAGATTGCACACAAACACACATTGCATTTCCAGGCTAGTCTCTCTTAAGTTTTCAATTTTAGAGGATTAGGTGAACTGTTTGGTGGTGGTGGTGGTGATGGAGGGGGGGGGGGGGGGAGAGGGAGAGAGAGAGAGAGAGAGAGAGAGAGAGAGAGAGAGAGATAGATCTATTCAATCATCTTGGTTTCTGGCCTTGATACGGTATGCAAACAACCATGTTACTGCAAAGGTCAGTGATTACACTGATTGAATGGAGATGACAGGTAGCATCTGGCCTACCTGTGGATATAAATCCCATGCTGGGCTGGAGAAAAACACACACAATCTCTCTCTCTCTCACTACACTCACACACACACACACACACACACACACTCCACTCAGGATTATCTGCCATTGAACTGCCACCTTAGACCGGTGGCCTGTGTCAGGGTGAGTGACACAGCGGCCATCCCCGTCACCTTGGTGTGGAAGAGAGGCAGGCGCTCAGGTAACGGAAGTGTAATAATGAGAGGCAAATGGAAGTCTCTCCAGGAATGGCTAATCTTAACGGACAGCGGCAGGAGCGAGCGGAGAATAACCTTTCGGAATAAAAGGGGGATTACCAAAACACTTCAGCAGCGGGGAGAAAACCATCGCACGCACAAATAAACAGTCCGCGCGTACTGAGAGCACGCCAGCTGCAATTTAATCATGGGACACGCGGTTGTATTTAGTTTAACGAAAATAAACTAATCCCACAACAGCTAGAAATTGTTCAATTATAATGAGGACATTGCTCTTCACAAACTGTCACTTCTCTTCTGTAATTTTTCCCCCTACCATGCCATTATGCACCTGTGTGTTGCTCCAATAGACCTATAGACCTATCTCCTTCTGCCACAAAGTAGCCTATGGGTCTCGGTTAATCCAAAATGTAACAGCAGCCTGGAATGAAGGCAGTGGCCTAAATATCTAATAAATACTCCACAGCCTTCGATTTTAACAAGCAGTTTCCTGTTAACGACTGTAATTACCGCGCAATTTCATAACGCGCACAAATGTAAGTAAGTGCACTTCTGCCCCCGGTCATCACACAATCATTCAAAACCCCATTGATATCTAGATTTTGCACTTGCACCAATGAACTTGTGCACACTGCTGAAAGAAAGGAGTGGAGAACTGGAACAGAGGGCTGGATCCAGAGAGAAAACCATGACCCCACTCTCTCTGGTCATATGTCCTGCTGACAGAAAGCTTCTAAAATTGGACTCTTCAACTGACCAATCACAGCCCACCTCCAGGCCAGTGAGGAGGAATAACACATTTACCTCATTTTACATATAGACATGGTCCATCTTTGAGACAGGAGAGGAGATCTTTGAAGGGGAAGAAACTGGTGCCATGAGACAGAGGCAGCAGCTGACAGACCAGATGAATAGAATGAGACTGGGAGAAGAGGAGTGGGTGAAACACTACACCCTGTCCAGCTCAGTGAGGACCAGTGGACTTGGCTAATGCCATTTACCATTGACCAGGCAGCGGAGCTGCATCTAAATGTAAATCCTGGGTCAGCTTTAAGTCACTCTCAACCGCTCTCACTTGATAGGTACCTAGAGAGGGTAATCTGATATTAGGCATGTGGAAAAGGGTCATTTGATTTTAGGGCGCCATCTGCAGGCCAGGGTGCATTTGAACTCTTCATTAATTGAAGGTGGAAATGTCTGCTTTACTCTCCTATAGGGAAACCGTTAATGACAGCTCTATACAGGAGATACAAGCCTCATATAGGAACAGTGATGCTGCAGAAACTTGGCAAACATTCAGGGCTAAAAGCTAGAGTGCTGAAATAACAGCAAACAATCAGACCCAATACATTACAGTCAAACCAGTATCTCATTCGATCCACTAAGGGACAAACCATCTCCTTTGGAACAAAATTATTTGATTCGGCAATCTGCACCTTTAATATTGACTTTGTTTCGACTAGCAGAGCAACTCAGTAGTAGATCTGCCAAACAGAACAGTACATAAACATGTAACAATATGGGCTTAAAAATACTGTATAATATAGAGACACTGCGTAACGCGTCATCATTCAGAAACCACGCCCAAGACGGGGGAAAACACAAACTCCTGTCCAATCCTGGCGTTCTCCTATGTCACGTGCATGGTTGCGTGTTGCACCAAAAGATCGTATATACGGAAGATGAACACTCCAACTTACTTCTTGACAGCTAGATCCACATTTTTCTTCTCGCCAATTCTCAATGGCTTCCTTGTTTTGCTCAGGAGTACAAGAAAACTTTAACTGGCGATTTTTTACATTTGTTTTCTGTGCAGCCCCACCACACAACAGCTTTTAGCTATGTTTAATTCAAGGAAAATGACGCTGGTGTGTGGAAATGAACGGAGCTCTTCCCCCGTGATGGGCGTGGCCTATTACATGCAGTGTCTCTATAGGAACTCAATACAACATACATAATTAGGACGGACAGAACCAGCTGATGTGATTTTTTACATCACCAGCTATATGAATTCATTCTTCAACAAGTGTTTCATATTGAATATGAATAGCTTTATATTGGCACTTTCAGGTAGCATCACATTCCCCCATTTAAGATAAATAGTTTCCAGCGTCTTCATTGTCAAAGAAACATCAGTAAGTTCATGATAATGCTTTTGATTTGGGCTTTTGGATCCACAATGTTCTCCAGACTGACAACCAGACTGAGACCAACACAAAGTGAAGAGAAGGACCTGAGGAAAAACGCTGACATCAGAGGTGCAACACAAAGACTGCAATGATACCGACACCTGAGAAATATTTCTTGGGTCACGTCAAAGCACAACATTGCAGAAAAGACGACAGGCATCCATAGAGACCATATTATCTATATATAAAATCAAAGCCAAAAAAAAAACTAAACCAATAAAAAGGAATCCAAATGTGTTGTTCAATCTATTCAGTCTTAAACAGTGTAGCACTGTTGGCCACACAAATAAAATAATTTACCATGAGAGCTAACTGCAACAACACAACAACGCAAAGGATGCTAGTTGGATAAGGCTTCATTGTTAAAAAAAAGAAATACAGGAAATTAAGACGTACGTTTTAATACCATGATAGTATCACAGCTGCCATCTGCTGCCTGCTGCATCTCAGCATCCAGTGATGGCCCACTGGGTCATTACCATTTAACAACCCTAGATAGTCTGGACACCAAGCAGACAGACAACAGATTGTAAATGCACTTTTGCTATTCAGTGTGCGTCTCAATGTGTGTATATATGTAGCCAGCAATCCCGCATCACAACATCAGGCGATAAGTCTGTGTCTGTGCGTTGCACTCAGAATACACCTGTGCTTGAGTGTGTGTCGTGGTGGCGACCCTCCCAGATCCGCCGTCTGCTTTTCACTTCTGTATAAATGAGTAATTTGGCATCGAGGCATTTGGATGCAGTTTCAGACCCACAGTCGATATACTACACTTTTCAAATTGTACAGCTGAACAGCCATGTAACAGGTATGTATATCCAAGCGCGTATACATGTGGTTTATACACTCAGTTCTGTAATGTGAACGTGTTTGCGTGCGAGAGTGTGCCTGCCTCTCTGTGTACTCTCAGTACTTCTTGACCCCGGGGCTGCGCGAGTTGAAGAGGCTTAGTCCTGATTTGCCGTTAGCTCCTCCGCTGACGTTCACGCCGGGCTGCTGCAGCACCTTGTCCAGCGTGGTCTTCTTAATGGCTGCTGGAGAGATGCGCTCTTGGTCCGCCAGAAACTGCAGCTCCCTGTGAGGAGAAGAGAAACTTTCTTAGATGGTTGAATATAGATTATAGACTATAGCATAGTAGTGTAGCTCTCTGTCTAACATGAGAGGAAACTTTAACTGTCCAAGATCATGTTAGATTAGATTCACCTTTATTGTCATTGCACAGAGTACAAGTACTAAGACAAGGAAATGCATTGAAATGTGAGAAGCATGGGGTGCAGTTCCTTTATTTGTGTTGGTCTGGTCTCACCGTGTCCTAATACATGAAGCCTCCACGGCATTGATCAGCAGGCTGCGGAAGCCGCCGCTCTCGAGTACATGCAGGGCGTGGATGGTGGCGCCCCCTGGTGAGCACACGTTGTCCTTCAGCTGGCCTGGGTGCTGCTCTGAGTCCAGCAGCATCTTGGCTGCTCCCTGCAGAGTAAATGGGAGAGAGCAATTGGTTAAAATGAATGAAAGGAGGATTATGGACATTTAGATGAAAGAGATATTTTTTTTGACTGTGATCCTGCAGAGCTATGCATGCTCTCCCTTGCCTTTGTTTTGTCAAATGGGGTATCAAGATTGAATTTATAAATTCTCCCAATGAGACTAACAGGCTAGATTACTTCATCCACAGGACTTCAATTCTCCATTGTCAGCAACAGAAATGCTTTTCTGTGATTTGGTGTATGACTCACTAATTTCTGTGTTTTTCATCTCATAACATTCTGATTATTCCATTCCAATTCCATAACCATCCCTGTTAATCTTCTAGTCACTATAATGGGAATGGTGCATAGATGCATTGTAATGTAGAAGAGTAAATTCAGTCAATGGAAAATTAAGAAAATTAAAACTGAAAATGGGGGGGGGGGGGGGGGGGGGGTTGAATACTGATGCCTCGGGGCAGAAAACAAATACACAAAATGAAATTGTTCCTCCAGACCGAATATAAAATCTGCTATGTTGACAGTCACATTAGCCGGGTTTGACTGACCAGGAAGCTGAGGTTGACATGACATGGAAAGGATTTCTTGGAACTGCACCATGCACTTCTTATCAAAGTAGGATAAATGTTGAATAGAACTTGTACAGTTAAGTGTAATGAGTTTTGCGCATTACTCTATAATTAGTTACAATCTTGATGTGGTTGTAGTAGGCGATTCTATTTTTAGACTATTTATGAGTTAGGTCAATATCTTTCCTTTCATTATCAGTTAAACTACTGGGAATTTGTAATATCATGCAGCAGCTTATAACAGCTAGAGTAAAACGTTCACAGTTTCACAAGATTCTATTTTAGATGACATGACCTATTCTGCATTAATCCATTTTGTAAATTCTGAGGAATTTGTGGATGAAGATTTAAAAGCTTATAGAAGACAGCATCAGACACACTTTATCAGGCATTACATTCTGCACCGATTTTCCAGAAAGTATGCTAGTTTACACCAGGCTAACATAACCAACCATGCAACTGTAGTGCCTTTGTAGAGGGTTTTCCACAAACACAGATGAAAAGCACAGGAGAGACTGGGACTGAGGGAATTACTGCCTCCAACACAAATAACAAGATTTCTTTCTTCCAGACTAGAGGGGCAAAACTCACTGCATTACCCATGAAAATGAAGACTCGCACTCCAAGTACTGAGCAGCAGTAGGAACTGACTGAAGCAGCCGAGTGCCCAAATTATTTCCAGCAAGCAGCAATCTATTTCAACAACTTGCCAAATCGTGATTACAACTGTGGCTACATGAAAAATTAAGTAATTTATAACACATTATTACTCCACTATATTTCCCCAACTCTGAAAGCCCCAAATTGGACTTCCAGCCTTTCACCAGAATTTTAAACACCTGCAGAAAGCAACTAAAGTTTTTTTTTTTTTTGCAAGCCAATATGCCCTGGAGGCATTTAAATTTCTGGACTTCGATAATTTTTCCTGAATAAATGTCTGCAATTACCAGCTAACTCAAACTGTGGAAGGAAGGAATGCAATCCTACTGCAACTCAAATCATACTGCCTCTTCTGCTTCCAAAAGCACAGACTAGTGAATCAAGAACAACCCAACCAGTGCAGCAAAACACACAGACCAATAGCGCCTGAGCTCCAAGTCTGACGGCCAGTCTCCTGGGCAGGCCCATCTTCACTCCTCCATCTGCTAGGGCATCCAGCGCTGTGAACGCCTGTTAACACACACACACAGGCAACAATGCCATCATCAAAAAATGGGAAAAATGGATGGAACCATGGAATTTGTTAATAAAAATTGAATCAACTGTAAAACATGGAATATTGCAGAATTTTCCATCATTTGTCTGAAATTTATAAAAAAAGTATGCCTAATTATCAAAATCAAATTTTTTATTATGGTAGTAACCTAAATGGGATCATAATTGTAAAATAGGCCTAGAGAAATAATTCTGTTTTGGGAGAGGGGGTGGATCTTCCATCACCTCACAGCTTGGTTTTCACTTTGAGTGTGCAAGAGGTTGTCTGAGAGAGCCAAGTCATTAAAAAGCACACACAAAAAACAATGCTAACCCCTCAATTAAAATGGGGAAAAACTGAATTGGGAAAAAAATAAAACACAATTTGGAAGAAAACAAAACGGATTTCATATGGCCCTAGTATACCTAATTGGATTAGATGTGTGTACTAACAGATGTATAATAAACGCCTAGATTTAGCACTGAAATGAGTGTTTGAAACGCAGTTAAAAGTACACAGATTACTGGTTGCCTCGTTTTCTGACCCTTCTAGCTTACTTATTACTTAACCATCAACCTACTACACACTACAGCTTTGAGCACTGTAAGTTGGCACTAGGTACTGGCAACCAGAGTACAGAGTGACGTCACTGCCTCCTGAGAGAGTCCATCATAAATGTTTACACCATTTCAGGTCAAGATTGAAAAAAAACATTAGTCTAAAGCCCTGCAGGAAGCAGACACAGTCGTTTTTCTTAATTCTCTCATCATTCCACAATGCACACCTATCTTCTAGACATTTTGTTTTTAACATTCAGTGACAGAGTTGCAATATACTCTCTTGTGCAACCTTTGCTGCTGCTGTGTCACTGTCAAATATCCCATGGCCAAAACCTTAACTCTTCTACTGCCGATTCCTGGCTCATCTCTGTCACATCTCCCATATTGGACCTTCTGAGAAACGTGCAACCGTCAGTCACTCACGTAGGCGGGTCCACTGCCGCTCAGACCGGTGACGGCGTCGATCAGGTCCTCCTCCACCTCGGTGCAGAAACCCACACTGCCCATCAGCTGCTCCAGCAGCTTGCCATCCTCCAGCTGGCAGAAGTAACACAACATGTCGACAGCGAAGTTAAAAGAAACTCCGGGAATTGGTCAAATCAGAAGGTCCATTACAACTCTTTGAGGCATATTGCTATCACTTTTCTTTATCTGGGATATGATTAGAATTGTATACAAACAGAAAGAAATACATAACAAAAAATTTGATCTAGCATTAGAAACCAATAGGAGTTGTGCGGCCGAAAAACTGAATTCCTGAAAGACCGACATCCTATGCTTTCTATGAATGAATTTTTCAGTCCCTTGACATCCCTCCCTTTACCTCTGCATGTGTTCCCGTTGCGTAAACCGTTGCTCCCTCTCTCACCACCACTGGCGTATTCGTCATGCACCGCATCACCTTAGGAGCTTGACGGTACTGAAGCAGCTTCTGTTCGATGACAGCACAAATAGAGTCGAATAGGAGATGAAAAAGATTTGAATAGGAATGAAGGAGAGATGTGTGAGAGAACACGGGATGTATCAAGAGTTTTCTTGGACACGTGCCAAAACAACTTAATTTAACTTGGGCTAACGAGATCGAGAGAGACAACGAACAGAACAAGAGACAGAAGCAAGAGAGAGAGACAGTGACGGAGGCTGACCTTCTCTATGGAGCTGATGGTCACTCCTGCAGCACAGGACACGATGAGATGGCGGTCCTCGATGTCTGGCCCAATCTCATCCAGAACAAAGGGGATGATGTGGGGCTTCACGGCCAGGAACAGCACATCGCTCTTCTTGACCGTCTCCTTGTTACTGGTAGTCAGGTTCACTCCCATTTTCTACAGATGGCGGGAGAAAGGGAATAATATGAAGGAGAGAGGGTCGCAAGAAGAGTAAAGGGTGGTCGAGAAAGTATGAGATGAGTGTAAAGGAGTGAGAGAAAAATTAAGGGGGGGGATTATATGGACCACCTTGTGGACAAGCCCACGCTGGCACTCTTCCACACATCTGCACATCTTCTCAGACACCAGAGTGCAACCAAGCTGTACTTTTTAGTACTTTTGTTGTACTTTACATGCAAAAACTTGTCTTCTTCTCACCCTCAACCCTGTCACAGTGGGCAGGTCTGTGTCTGGAGAGCTGGCTGTAATCCTCTGGGTGGCAATCACACCTGGAGAGGCAGGTGAGAGGAGAGGAAGTGAGACACAAGAGGAATGGAAAAGCAATGTGTCTGTGTGTTAGGGTTTGGACTCCCTCCACTTCC
This sequence comes from Poromitra crassiceps, assembly GCF_964638095.1. Lineage (NCBI taxonomy): Eukaryota > Metazoa > Chordata > Actinopteri > Beryciformes > Melamphaidae > Poromitra > Poromitra crassiceps. Next base: position 1,959,925 of record NC_139646.1, read on the forward strand.
GTTAGTTGATGGATTCAAACCAGTCAAACCAGTATAGGAGACAGTGTGCCAACTACTATTTGACATCGGTAAATGTTGATGCATACAGGAAAACGAGTTCAGGTTGAACATTAAAGTTATCTGACGCACCTGCAGCCGTGAAACCCTTCACCAGCGCATGAGCCAGCTGGCCCGCTCCAATGAACCCGACGCTCATCCTGTCAAGAGTCAGATCCGATGATTTGGCTGCTCTGCACAATGATGGACAAGCAAATAGCGGTGTTTCTGATCAAAACAAGACAAAGATTAGCAACATGTGACTATATGCTTGCTAGCTAGTGATTTTTGACATTGTCCAACGTTAGCCCCTTGCAGGACTGTAGTGTAGTCCGCATATGATTTCATCACAGTCCGGCAGATGATGAAATCATATGCGGACTACAGTACTGCAAGGGGCTAGTCCAATTTATCTAGCTAATTGCTAAGCGCATTAACGTAAATGGCCACGGCCGTTATTGCCTAGCTGCTGTGCTGACCTAGCCTGGGGTGCTGACCGTTAGCTAAGTTACTCTATTAGCTACGTTTCACTGCACTGCTGCAAACAAATGAGAAATACGATAACGTCATATAATACGGGGATAGTGAACCTACCTCCTGCTATATGTGCCAACTCGGGGCGCTTGGATATAAGGACGTTACCGCTATTCACCGGCCGACTGATAGAAAAACACCACTTGAGGTGTCAACGTGGCTTCCTCCTTCAACCCCCACGCGCGCAGCCAACAACTGATCGACAGAGGGCTTGGCCAATCACAACAACGACTGTCTGCGTTCTTGACCAATGACAAATGAGATGATAGTATTTGGGCGGGCTTTCGCTGTTCGCCACGCCCCAATTGCATCAGTCTCCTTTACTGAAAGGTGAAGGGCCTTCTGGGTAAAATGTAGGTCAAGTACATAAACATGTTGGTTGTGTTTATTTAGGTAAAGCAGCAATGACTCATTTACAAGAAAGACAGTGCTGCCACTATGTGGCAGCAGAGTGATAATCTTTACATTGAAATAGCAGATAATGCTTATACTGTATACATTATCTGCTTTATGCAGGCCCCAGTATTTATTTATTTATTTAGAGATAATGTTCATTCATTCAATCTTTATTTAAACTCGAAAATTCATTGAGGACAAGCCTCATTTGCAATGATGTCGAGTAAAGAAATACATACATAATAAATACAGTAAATGTACAAAATGAGATAGAGAGATAGAGATAATGTAGATTATGAGATAAGTCAAGACACAGTGAAAATAATAGTCAAAAAGACAAGTAATAAAACAATTAATCAACTAACTGAGAACAAACAGAAATAGCTGTTAGGCCTATACCTTTTATCAAGTGCTCTTGTATTGGATAATTATAGGCTATGTTCATCAGATAGATAGATAGATAGATAGATAGATAGATAGATAGATAGATAGATAGATAGATAGATAGATAGATAGATAGATAGATAGATAGATAGCCAGCCAGCCAGCCAGCCAGCCAGCCAGCCAGCCAGGCATTTCTGTCTTCCCAGATCATCGGGGAAGAATGATCAAGGCCTCACACAGATGAGGTGATCATTCCTGCC
>NC_139646.1:1966534-1969034 GCF_964638095.1 Poromitra crassiceps
CCACCAACACTAGTGGCCTTTAAGTTTGTTTAAGGCACTAAACAACCTGCTGCTTCAGGGTTGCTAGGCTGGCTGTCAGTGGATGTGAAGGGGACTGTGTGTGTCCACTGAAGAAGAAAAGCTCCGTTCCTCAGTGTCAGTATACTTATTTAAATAACCCTCTCAAACTACATCTTTGGTTTTGGAATCAGCAATCATAACAAATGCCCAGCATCAACACTGACGTTTAAATTCATGAAGGTAGATAAACGCCATAAAAAGAGAACAACCTTTATGCTAAGCGACAAGCGACAACTGTTTCTGTTACAGCATACCTCAAGACGCCAGAATTTAATTTAAATTTAAAGAATTTAAATTGAATAAATAAAAGATTTCCTGACATAATTGTCATAATTTCAAGCTCACATAGCCCAGGGCCGAAACCCTACAATTTGAGTGAAACTTGGGGGCACTCCCAAAGCGACCATAGCTACCGATACCAAAGAGGGGGGCAGGCATGGATTCAAATCCATTAGGCATACGAAGATAAAGCCTTCCACACAACAAGTGACAAAACAAAGGGTGAAGACCGATGCAGCACAGAGGGAAGCTGACATCATCAACCTGCGTCATGAGAGATTCACCATGACAGCAAAGCCAGCAGTCCTCTGTCCCCCTGACGGGTATGATGGACACCTGTCCCAGCTCATCTGTCAGACCAGCTCCTCCACTGGAGGGCTGCATGTGTGTGTGTGTGTGTGTGTGTGTGTGTGTGTGTGTGTGTGAGAGAGAGAGAGAGAGAGAGAGAGAGAGAGAGAGAGAGTCTCCCAGGGCGTGAGAAGTAAAATGAGGGCCAAGCATGGGACAGCTGCTAAATGGGGAAGCCCCGCCCCCCTCAGCAGGAGCAGTGAGTTCAGGCCTTTTAATGGAGCTAGATTGCTCTGTGGCACTAGAGTCCTGACACTTTCACTGGCAGCTTTCTGCTCTGTCATATTCCACTGATGTTAAATCCTCCTTTGGACCTGGCACAGACCCACTATCTAGACAGGATAAGAGGACAGGTGGAGTGAGTGCTGCCTCTAGATCAGGGGTGGCCAAACTTTTTTGGTTGTGGGCCGCATACAGAAAAATATAAGGAGTCGCGGGCCAAACAATATTAAGCGCGGCAGTTTTCGCGGCAAAAAAATTGGACCAGAAAACCCTTGTGCCATCAAAAATAGAATTTCTACCTAAATAAATATATGACACATAGTTTATTGATGCGCTCACCTATTACAATGGGTATTTCTGTATGTTATCAAATTTTCTTTTCCTGTGCCAACAGGTTAAGACAGAGATAATTTAACATAACATTAGTATTAAACATTAATTCAGTATTTTTATTTTATTTTTTATAAATAGACCAGGTCAGGGTGCTCAAGTATAACCCATTTTCAATGGTTTTAAATTGAAAAAATGAAATGGGGGAATCCGTTTTTTTGTTTTTGTTTTTCAGTTTCTTTTTCTTAATATTTTCGTTTTCCGTTTTAAACTTTGAAACAGAAAAACGGAAAAACTTTTTAGCAAAAAAAAAAAAAAAAAAAAACTAAATTCATGGCGGGCCACTTAAAAACGGGCAGCGGGCCGCAGTTGGCCCGCGGGCCGTAGTTTGGCCACCCCTGCCTAGATGGTGGTTCTCAAACTTTTTCCACATCAAGCCAGGACCCCTAAACTAACACACATTACACCACAGGCCCCCAATCAGCCTAACGACCCCAACACCAGGCTCCTCCTGCAAGACGGGGCCAGGAGAGTGGGAAGGTCATCGCACTTTTAGTAGTCTCACGTGGTCAGACCCAACGTCTTACGTCAGCACGCCTCCAGCGACCGAGGTAGAATCACAAATCAAATTCCCGGGTTTCCGACCGACACGAGAGAAATCCGATTGGCTGGACTGTTACGGAAGTCCAGCATGCCGTCCGTGGTTGGTCAATTCACACATCTGTCACGCCTCTTTTTTCATCTTGGGAGGCGGGCGTTAACCACTTTTCAAGAGTTGCGTTCCAGACGTAGATGTATTGTATCTATGGCTGTCTAATGTGAGACACTACAGGAACGGGGGTACGGTGGTGCAGTGGTAAGCGCTGTCGTCCCACAGCTCGAAGGTCCTGGGTTCGATTCTCACCTGGGATGCTGTGGGCGCTGGAGTTGTGACCCCCCCATATCTTCAGTGCCTACTGGCCAGGTGGGCTATCTCGTCGAAAGGGTCTTTCTGTGTGGAGTTTGCATGTTCTCCCCGTACCCCCCAGGGGGTTCCTCCGTACATAACCCCCCCACTAAAAACATGCAGATCGTCATCCGACCAGTGACGACAACATCTGAAGTTGGTCCAATGATGGTCCAATGAAGGTCCCCAGGCGCTGGAAAGAAATAGCGACCACTGCTCCTGGCCTGCCCCCCGGAGGAAAGGACAAGCCTGGATGGGTCAAATGCAGAGGACATATTTCACCGGCCACCGTCAGCATGAGTGTGTTGTGGCCGC
>NC_139646.1:1971534-1996534 GCF_964638095.1 Poromitra crassiceps
GTAGCCTAATGTCCTTTCTTGACTTCCTCCTCCACCCTTCATCGACATAGTGTTCCTGTAACGGGCGCTACACCACCCGCGACCGGGCCGGTAGCTGTGAGGAGACAAAGCGTATCCTCTGGGAGTAGATCAGGTCGGCCACGTACAGCCCCAGGTTCACAAAGGAGAACACCGCCACCACCACCTTACTGTCCCACGGACACTTCCCCCGGGGGCACGACGACGGTCGAGACGGAGAGCCGTACTTCGAGTCGAAGCAGAACACCGGCCACACCACCGACGCGCTCAGGTACAGCAGCACGGCCAGGAGGGTGTACACCACCACAAAGCGGTCGAAGGGCATGCAGCGCACGGGCTTGGTCCTGCCGCACACGGTCAGTAAAGGCTGAATTATGACCACCAGCGAGGTCAGGGCGAAGCACAGAGCGTAGACCACCACGCAGTAGATGGTGGCGGGGTAACGAGAATACTCGCTCCCGTTGGCCAGAGCGCCGAAGATGACGCAGGCCACGAAGCCCTGGACTACTTTGAGCAGTCTGGAGGGAGTAGCCATGTCTCGGCCCAGGACCACCTCCGCCCCGTAGGCCAGGGTGCAGGCGATGGAGCAGACGGTGACGGAGATGCGGAAATGCCGGACGTGGCAGCCGGCGTAGGGGCACTCGGCCTGGACGAAGTAGAGCGGGTAGACCACAGAGGCTGTCACGTACCTGCACGTGGAGACAAGAGACAACGAGGAGAGATACGATGTGATGAAACCAGAGGGTTAGAAGATGCTGCTGCACATTCAAGCTTTCATGTGATGGGAAGGGGTTAAGTTAACACACAATTAACTACAAAACCAAACCTCTTTGTACCCCTGAAATGTCATTGATTTTTTTCCATCACATAATAACTTTATCTATTTAAAAGAACGTAGCTTTACAAATGTAGTGTCATGGATTGGTAACACTTTACAATAAAGGTACATTAATGAACAGTTAGTTAAAGATGCTATTGATAACTTTCAACACTGATAACTTTCTAGATTTGACCCTCCCCCCCCCCATCTCACAACACAGCTGTTGCTCAGAAACCACCGAGTCTTGTTGAGGCCTATGGCCTGTAGATTCAAGAATTTTCAAGATAAACATAAACAGAACATTCATTTTGGACCCGTAACAATTTTTTTAATTATGAATTCACAGTCATAGTTTTTTGTAGGAAAATTATTCGTCTACATAAAAATGTTATCAATAGGAGGACCGGAATTGCATTACTACTAGAATGACCATAAGTGGTCATTTTGACCACTAGATTCTAAACTCTATAATTTATCATGATAAATACCCAATTGAGAGATTAATGCATTCATTGTGTTAAGATATTTTTTGAAAATATGAAATCACACCAAAATGTGCATTTGAACAAGTTTAAAGAAGTGGTAGATGTGCATTTTAACAAGTTGAAAGAAGTGCCAGAATTCCATAACTAATAGAATGGCTGTAAGTGTAAATGGTCATTTTGACCATCTCCAATTGAGAGATTAATGCATTTATTTTGTTAAGATATATTTAAAAAATCCAAAACAACACCAAATAGGTCTAGAACAAAAGGAAAATTGAATTATACTTTAGTACCCTGATCTAGAACCCTGGGAAATACAGTGAGCCTTTTGTGTAATTCATATAAAAACTATTTTAAATGACAATACCGACACTTTTAGGAAAAGTCAGGTGCCAGCAGCATTGTATTTTTTTAATTAAACAAAGTGCACATATCAATTTCAAAAAGGTCAAAATGACCGCTGTGCTTAAAAAGCATTAACTAACCCTTAATTCAGTGGTTTTTGTCTAATGTACCCTTTGAGTGAAAATGTATTGATTGATTGATTATTGATTGGTTGTTGATCATTATTGACTCTGTTCAAAAATGATCTATGGCTCTCTCTCTCTAAGCAAACAAATAGGCCGCGGGTTCAATCCCCAGCCTTTGAGCAAACAGCAGTGAACCAAGCTCCCCCCTTCCCTGTCACGGAGGACAGCCCTGTGCCGGAGGTTTAGAAACCGTAACATAGAAATTTGAACAGAGTCCATAATGATCAACAACCAATCAATAAGAAATCAATCAATCAATCAATTTTCACTCACAACCCCTTGAACTGTTTTGCCATGCCAATTAGTACCCCCTCACTCATGTGTGTGTGTGTATGTGTATGTGTATGTGTGTGTGTGTGTGTGTGTGTGTGTGTATGTATGTATACCGTATATATATATATATATGCACACACACACACACACACACACACACACACACACACACACACACACACACACACACACACACGATGCCTCAACACAACACAACCACAAGACCTTAGTTAACATGAACATCATTGGTTAATAGACACAATAGTTATATGTTAATTAAGAGTTAGTTAATTAATGTACCCTTAATGTAAATTCTTACCCATGGATTTTTAAGGGATCTATTCATGGGCTGATTCATGAAAACATTATAAGCCTTAGTGACTTGTTTATGCCTTTTGTGCATTATTTACAGGGTTATTAATAAGTTATTAATGGAAAGTTCCCTACGCCCTGATTTCTTCACATTAAGATGGTAAAAGCAGTCACAGATTAAGGCGTGTTTAAGGTGGTTTCGATTGGGCCTCCATTAATAAATGTCATAACACATTCTAATCATTATTATATGAATTAGGCTAAGAGGGTGAATGAATGACTGTCAGTGACACAGTGTTAATGTTATTTTAAGGGACATAGCTATAACTGTTGAATGCCTCTTCTATAAACGATACAGCCAAACGAGGTGCACGAGGCTTTACTGAAGCCATGCCTTACATGAGTGTTGCCAGGGCAGCAAAGGTCACGGTGAGGTTGTCCCAGGTGGATACGGGCAGGCAGCTGTGGAGACGGGTGGCATCCAAGAAGAGCACCAGCACGGACACGGCGAAGCAGAGGCCCCACACCGCCATGCAGAACCGCCCGTACGAGTCGCTGTAGCCCGCACTGTGAGCCACCATGGCAACCACCGCGCAGCCCAGAGCCAACTGGGAGAGGCGGGCGGCACCCAGCAGCGAGCAAACGGCCCTCTGGTTGAGGTACGGGCCGGCCTGGGAATCCATAGTGAGAAGAAGTGGATATTTGACCATTGCATTTAATTTGATTCTCATCTGAACTTCCATGGCAAAATTGTTCAACTTGAAAAACAAACTTCGTGTGGTGTAAAGTTCACAGCCGGTGACATCGTCATCAGGTTCGGTGGAGTCGCCCTTTGGACTTCCTTCTCCATCTTCATATCACATGCTTTAAGGTTCAAACGTTCACATCTTTATTATCCCCGAGGAGCAATTTGTTGTACAGCCAGCAGTAACCATATAAACATCAGACAAAGCCAAATACTGAGGTAACACTTTACAGGTTAGCATGACGGTTGTTACCAATGGAGGCATTCGGTCTGGTCTTCTAGTTTCATGATGCTATCAGTATCGTCACTATAGCTTTATAAATGAGTCTGCTACAGCCTCTGAAAGATAGTCATGTTGGCCACTGGAAATGTCTTGCAAAAAGGGCACAGTCAGAGGTTAAAAAGGCAGCAGTTTTGGCACCACCTGGGGGTCTACCTGTGCACGTCCCTGTGTGAGTGCAAGCTGGAAATGGCATCGTCATGATTGGATGACTCACTCATGCTCCTCCTTACGGCATTGGCATGATTGGATGACTGGCTGTCAGTCACACTCCTCTCACTGGATTTTTAGGCCGGTGCTTGCACTGGCCTATAGGACCATGTGTGTCCCAATCGCTGCGCACACGGCTGCACACACGACTTCATACACGACTCCTGTCACCCTTTCATCAAGATGGGCTTTTACTTTGAAATGTGTTTTATTTGACGAATGTCCGGTTTCGGACTTCCTGTCTGCCCTGATCTGATCATGTTTAGCTTGACAGAGTCGTTCACGGACGCAGAGGTCCCCGCCCGCCCATGGTCCACGCAGAAAAATAGAATCGAGGCTATCCTGGTTTTCCGGCCAATTCTCCACAACAACAACGCGTTTGGACTGAATGTAGCCTTACTATTGTAGCGTTTCAGGTAATCCAGGTATTACCTGTAATGTGATGTGCAATAGAAGTGTCTAGATTGCACCTAGGAACTAATGTGTGTAGGTGTGTTCCTAGGGGGAAGGGGGTATATAGGACCAGCGGCCGGGGGCCGGATGTCAGTCTAGCTATGGAGCGAGCTGAGACGGTTGCTGGGTGTAGAGCTAGCGGTGTGAAGCTAGCTGCTAGGAGCTGAATGAGCCTGTGAATAAAGACCCTGTACCAACTACAACTCTCCGTTCCTTGGCGTATCAGCGATACGCTACATTGGTGTCAGCAAGTGAAGCGGTAGCGCCTCTGATTCGGTCGAGAGGGGAGAGAGTGACGAGGAACGGCGGAGAAAAGTTGGAGATCAAAGGCTCGAGCGACCTAGCGGTAGCAAGCTAGCTGTGTGAGCTAGCTGCTACGGGCGCCACGTGTGATGGTGCACGGTGAAGAATGGCCATTGGCGAACGGGAGAAAAGAGGAGCTGACGACGGAGATCAGCTCGATGCTGGCGGGCATGGAAGCCCGTGTGTTGAAAGAAGTCAGACGGCTGGTGGAAGAGACTCCTGCCTGGGCAGTAGAGGTGATGCGGACGCTGCGGGAAGTCATGCAGCGGGTGGATTTGATGAGCGCGGAGGTAATGCAGTGTGGAGAACGGCCGGAGGAGCCACAAAATAGACTGTGTTGGAGCTGTGGAGAACCGGGCCACGTGGCGAGGTGGTGCCGAGGCGGTCCCGGGAGACGGACCGGGTATGCGGGACAACGACATGGACAGCAGGGAGCCTGCTGGGCATGCGGCGCGATCGGACATTTAGCCAGAGAATGTCAAGAAGCTGTCGGGGACTGGAGAACAGCGGGAGAGGAGAGACGTGCAGGCGGCGGACAGGTGAGGCTTTGTTGGACTTGCCAGTCGCCTGAACATTTAGCCAGAGACTGCACTAAGAGTGTGGGCGCTGGAAGAGACACACAGCCGGGGGAGCAGCCGGAGCAACAGCCAGAGGAGCAGCGGAGTAGCGGAGCAGTGAACAGCCCGAGGGAAGCGGGAGACATCACCTGCAATGCTGTGGCAGTCGGGGAAGCGACACTCGAGCCTGCGGGTGAGCCTGGGGGGTTACCGCCGGGGGAACCGGCCCAGCCTAACCGCTACACACCCCCCACGGTTGCACTGCAAAGAGCCGAGGTGGAGATCGACGCCGGTGGTGTTTGCCCTGCTGCCCTCAACACGCCGCCCCCTGGGGGAGCGGGACGGGAGGACGAGCGAGTGCAAGACCGGGAGGATGAGAACGTGACTATGGAGGATGTCGATCTGGAGGAGTGGATACGCAGACAGGCGGAGGACGCTAGCGTTGGACCGGTGCGCAGGTGGGTGGCGGCCGGATGCCGGCCTCGCCTGGAGGAGATGTGCATGTGTTCAAGTACCACGAAGGAACTGTGGGAGTTGTTTCCGGACCTGAGGGTGAGGGAGTCAGGGATTCTGGGGTTGGATGGGCGCGGGAAGAGTGGCAGCGTCGTGGTTGTGCCCAGCTGCCTGCGGGGACTGGCGCTACGGGGGGCGCACAGGGGCCGCAGGGGTCAGGGGCATCGAGGGCCTGAAGAAACACTCAGCCGCCTTTGTCGAGTTTTCTACTGGGTACAGATAAAGGGAGACGTAGAGGACTACTGCCTTAGCTGTGTCGACTGTAATGTGCTTCAGGTGGGACAGAAGCTTTGAAAGGGGGGATGGAAATGATGGTGGTTTAAATGAATGAGAAGAAAAGAGAAATAAGGTAAATGTTGGGGTTATTGTCGAACTGAAATGATATGTGGGTTGAATTGAAAATGAGTGTAAAGAAAAGAAGGGGAAAACGTAAATGGGTTTGAGTTAAATTGAAATGTGTGTAAAAAGAGAATTGAAATGTGGGTTGAATTGGAAGGAATGAAAAGAAATGCAAATGGTGGTGGTGGAACGGAAAATTGGGAAGTGTGCTAAAAAGATAAGAGACTATGTGGGGAAATTGAGGTGGTGATGGAAAAATGTTGTGGGGTGCTGTGTTTTGGTACAGGGGGATATGTGTGTGGGTTGTTGTGCATGTCGCGTGGAAGCGACATTATTGTTGGGTGGGGAGTATGTAGCGTTTCAGGTAATCCAGGTATTACCTGTAATGTGATGTGCAATAGAAGTGTCTAGATTGCACCTAGGAACTAATGTGTGTAGGTGTGTTCCTAGGGGGAAGGGGGTATATAGGACCAGCGGCCGGGGGCCGGATGTCAGTCTAGCTATGGAGCGAGCTGAGACGGTTGCTGGGTGTAGAGCTAGCGGTGTGAAGCTAGCTGCTAGGAGCTGAATGAGCCTGTGAATAAAGACCCTGTACCAACTACAACTCTCCGTTCCTTGGCGTATCAGCGATACGCTACACTATGTTATCATGTGTTACTGGACACACTAATAACTTTTCAGTCTGAGCCATTTTACATAGCGTGCTGTGCCAGTGCTGCAGTTTATATTTTTCTATTCTGTTTCTAATGAGACAGGCAAAGGACCTGTCTCAAACATTGACTGATATCACAGGTTGTTGTGAAGAGTGCAATGTACATGGCTATATCATTTGTAAAGAGTGTAAAGAAAAATATTGTATTAAGAGATAACTAGAGATAGGCCTACATAGAGATAGCCTACATCAGTGGTTTCCAAACTTTTTGTTGATCTGATCAAGTCTGGTTCCTTACTTATAGATGCCTTGCGGGAAGACCCACCGTCGCGCGCAGGCTGCAAAATGGAACCGCCCTTCACAGGCTGCCGCTGCCAAGAGGAAAGAGCCACAGCGCAGCACTGTGGATGTTGATCCCCAGCACCCGACCACTGCTAGCCATGCCAGTATGTTCTTTGAATCAATGTTTTCCTGTGTGTAAGCTATGGATGCATGTTGTGTGATTGTTGATTGCACTCTGTACAGTTTGCATAGATGGAATGTACAATTTTCTCATAGTTATACCTTGCTGTGTTTTGTCTGTGTATAAATAGTTGGTGGTACAGGACATCGCCATGCAGTGCAGAAATGGGAATTTTCGCACTGCACACAACACAGCCACAAGCTGGTCATGCCAGCTGAGTCTCCACATAAAAAGGTATTATTGGTGTTGAATTGATGAACAAAACACTTGTGTGAGGAATTACACATGACATATTATTCCCAAAAATAAAAATAATTGCTCTATTCTTAGTTTGTCCTGCTTGTGGGGGACTCCCATCTCAGAAGCATCGCTGATGGATTTGTGAAAATGCCAGAGGGCAACTTCGCATTTGGAGTCCTGTCAACCCCGGGGGCCAGTGCAGCTGACCTGAGGACAGAGGTGTGCCATGCTCACGTTGATCGGACCCCTGAGGCAGTCTGGGTCTTGGCCCCCAGCAATAACCTCACAAGCAGCAGAACCATCAGCGAGGCAGGGACAGACTTTGCCAGGCTCCTGGCCAGTGTCTGCGGTCTCTCGCCTAAGGTAGGCTTGAGACATTTTAGGGTTTATTGTTATTCTTGTGTTGAGGATGATTATTAATTTCGTTGGATGATATGCTGCTCAGTCATTTACTAATTTGTAAAGGCCACAACATTCTCACAGAAAACTTTATATTATGGACTATGAATAACTAAGTGTTTTGTATAGGTCTTCGTCCTGGATTTTCCTCCGCGGCTGACCGTGGACATGGCTCAGCAGGAGTACCTTCGGCAGGAGTTTCATCGTGTGGCAGCACGTATGGGTAAGTTTAACAGTCACGTATAATGGGTTACATCTTCGAAGGCAAACTCTTTGAAGAAATATTAGAATTGCATTAATTCCCATCTTCATTATGGTTTAGCAAGCACCACAAAGTGTAGTCGCAGACTGTAGTTCAATCATGGAAGACCAAATAAGGCATTAATAGAGCACCCCATGCTGTCATACCCCTCAGCCCAAATGACGTCACTAAATGACGTCACCATCTCCGACGTCACCTTCTCCATGACGTCCCAAATGACATCAGTTATGACATCATAAATGACATCATAAATGACATCAGTTATGACATCATAAATGCCCTTCTCCCAAATGACATCAGTTATGACATCATAAATGACATCAGTTATGACATCATAAATGCCCTTCTCCTGGTACTATATAAAGCCCCCATCACCAGAGCTTAAATCACACTTGTGCAGTCATCACTCACCTTGTGTCAGCATCATGCATTCATCCAGCATCTCCAGAGCAAAAAGCTTCATCCCACCACCTCCCCAGATCACCACCAATGTCATGACTCCCGTTGGAAACAGATCCCCTTAGGGGGGGATGTCCTATCTCATACAGCACTGACGCCCCTCTCTCATAAGCAAGAGGAGCGTCACATCATGGAGTCATACGCCATACTCAAACTGTCTATTCTGATTCAATAAAGTTTGTTAAAATTATATTACGAGTCTCTCATGATTGAACTTACAAATGTATGCTACTTTCTTCAACTACTCATGAAGCTTTCTTTTTTAAAGGAGTGAAATACTTTTCTGTTGCTGAGCACTTCCCATTGGACCAACTTCAGCTGTGGAGCAGAGATGGTGTAAGTACAATTTAGTCCCTCTAGGGCAGGTGTTGTCAAAGTGTGGGAGGGTGAGCCTCCCCTCTCAGAACATATAGACGGCTGCGCCAGCCCCCTCCCCCCCTCCATTATTACTATTATTGCTGTATGTTCCACTCAGGCATCAAAACCAGTTCCAAACATGTTGTAACCATCTTTAACCGGCAACACGCATTCACATATTGACAGTCAAGTTTTTATTCTTTCCGTTAACGTCTTTTTCTACGTTTATTTGTGCAGGTCCACCTGAGTGATTCGCACGGGATGCCGCGCCTTGTCGACTTGCTCTGGTGTCACACTTATCTGCAGCTGGAGACAACTGTACCAAACCCACCGGTCCCTCCCAGGGCGTCCCCCAGGACATCACCGCCAAGAGTCGTCCCACAGCTGGTTGTAAAGGGGAACGTCGTCATGCCACGGCGATCAGATCCTTTCATATGGACACTTGTTGGACAGGGCAGGAGGGTAAGAAGTTGGACACTTTGCCTACATCCTCACTAGGCCATATCAAGCTCTGTGTGGTCGTGTGGACAATAGCTGCCAACGAAGTGCCGACGCATAAAAAACGGCCTCATGTAGACATGACCTTTCATTGCGTGGTTGAGGCTTTGTGAAAAGTGTTCTTGCCTCACTTACTCATGGTTAAAGGGTACTTATTTTCCATTCTGCAAATACTTGTCATTACAGATGCGCCAACCTGGGGAAGTTGAGCAGTTGTGTGGTGTGGCCAAAACCAGAATCGGTCATCAACAGGTTCGTTATGTTTGTATTATGCTTTAAAAATCTGAAATCTGTTAATTCATTATGTATAGGGTTTGCTTTTGGACAAGGTATTTGTCAGTAATAGTCCTTGTGCATCTGATTTTACAGGTGTTAAAGGAGCTGCTAAACCCTGTCTGGTTTAGCAGCGACATAATGGCTGGCATGGAGAAAGTTGTTCCAGCTGATCTGTCAAGCCCTGTGGAGTGTACTGTCCCAAAATGCAAAAAAGTAATGTACATGCAACTTGGTTGAAGCCGTATTACCCATCTGACACAGCCTTATTTAACAGGGTATCCGTGGGGTCTTGAAAAGTATTCAAAGTTGATAATCAATTTAGCGAAAATGCAGACCCTTACTGATATTGGAAAATATTGTATCATTGTCTAAACAATCTATATAATATTGTATTGTGATGACACTTTACACGCCTAACTGTAATATGTAACTTCTGTCCGATTTGATCCATATAGGATTATCAACTTTGGTTGCTGAAAAGGTCATTTTCTCTTCTTTTGTAGATGCCAAACAAGAAGGGGGGTCAAATGTGGGGCACACCAACATCCGCCAAAGGTCCTTGCCATGCTGATCATCCGTTCCAAGATGGAGGAACTGCAAAACAGAGCCAGTTACTGAGAGGAGGTGCTGGGAAGGATGGTGATATATTTCACATTACTATTGCTGTAGCTGCCATTCATAATATCCAGCTGACACCTGGCAACCCCAACAACGCTGACGGTAACTGCTTATATGAATCGATAATTGATAATATCAATTCACGAAACTGCTTCAATGAAAACCTTACAGAACCACCACCACATTACAGAAAGGTGTGGAATGCTGAGGGAGAATGTATAGTCAAATCAAGTCCATACTACCCTGCTAGCTATTCAGAACAGGAATGGGAAGATGCATTTCGCACCCTCAAAACATCAAAACAGTATGACTTACCATATTTTGGTGATTTAGCTATTCTTAATTGTGCCCATTCCATAAAAAAAGACATCTTGGTTATCAACACACCATGGACCACTACAGACGCCTCTGCCAATGGCCCAATAAATGTGATTCATGCAAATGGTTACAATTCTTCCAATGTTACAGATACCAACATTCCATTGGTGTTAGCTTACAATGGCTATCATTTTGAAAGTTTGATTCCTGTATCTGACAAAGATATTGATCAAAAAATTGCTTTAGTAGACACATTTAAACAAAACCAGTATCAAATTCCTCTACAGATAAAAGACACTTACACCGTCTATGTGAACCCTAAGAAACGAAAGGTGGAGCACCCAGCCCGATTTCATCATTCTACTGATAGTGCGCTAAATGTCTGCAAAATCTGTCAAAAGCAGTTCCGCAATTTGTTATTGCACTTGCATAAAGCGAAAGCATGCCAAATCCATTACGATATGGATTCTTTACAGCAACAAGCCAGGACAAACAAAAAAGCAAAAAAGGCTCAGACTGATGCTTCTCACATACAAAACCATAGAACAGACCACTCTACAGATCTATTTGAGTGCAAAATCTGTCAAAAGCAGTTCCGCAATTTGTTATTGCACTTGCATCAAGCGAAAGCATGCCAAATCCATTACGACATGGATTCTTTACAGCATCAAGCCAGGACAAACCTAAAAGCAAAACAAAAAACAACTTATGAAACCAGATATCAAGAACATCCAGCAGGATTTAGAGCCAACCACGCTGAAGACAGGGCAACACGAAGACGGAAGACATTTGTTGATTTAAATAAGACCCAATCTGGTAGAATAAGACAATTCAGAGCAGCTGTAAGAGAAGGGCCAATCTTTGCTTGTGTCTGTTGTAGACGAATTCGGTTTTACCACCAAGTGAAAAGGTATGATGACATGCTCAAAAGTAAAATAATTGCTAAAGCCAAACACACAGAGATAATATGCAGTGCTATTGGTGATATGCCTGAAAACATGAAAGTGAAGGGTCATTATTGGTTATGTGACGACTGCTGCAACAAACTCGTGAAAAATCAAATTCCTACTATGAGTCATTTAAATTGTCTTGGACTGGTGGATATCTCAGACCATGACGAACTCAAAACGTCAGAATTAGAAAATGCCATGATTGCTAGAAACCTTCTCTTTCAAATGGTTTTCCAGCTTCCCAAGTCGAGGTGGGGTGCAACTAAAAGGCAAATAGTGAACATCCCCATATTTGAACAAGATATTGTTAATACACTAGAAACGTTACCTCGAACACCGCAATCAGCTAGACTTGTACAAGTTCTATTCAAAAGAAAGATGTCGATGAAAAACACTCACAGGCACCAATACGTTGATGTTCGCAAACTCATGAAATGCCTAAAAACATTGCGTGAAAAAATGAAGAACCCTTACTACCAATTTACTGCCGACCGTGACGACTTTCAAAGACGATGTCTGGAGGAGGATCCGGTTGGCGAATACTCCTTCTTTAACAATGATAACACAGATAATGAAACCAATGACCAGACTGTACAACAACACACTGATGATGGCCTTCCCAGTTCTGATGAGAATGTTGAAAGCACTAATCTTTCTGATTGTGATGATGAAGAAGAAGCCAGATTCAGGACCCAAGACCCCATTCAAAAGCAAAAATTTGCTATCAACAGACCAACAGTGTTTCTCAATGACTATCCAGAGGTAGATGTACGTGAGAATGTACCCTGCTCAAATGGAGACTCTGCAATCAGTGCCTCCAACTCAAATGAACCCATACACATAACACCTGGTGAAGGTAAAATACCAACCAATATCTTGAAGGAGGATGATTGGGATGTCAAGTCATTTCCATGTCTTCATCCAGACGCCAAATATGGCTTACATGATAAAGACAGACATATTCCCATCAGTATGCAACAATATTTCCAACAAAGACTACTAAATGTTGAGGGGAGATTTGCTAACACACCCAGCTATCCCTTTGCTGCTTTTGCATGTAATGAAAAACATCAGCTTGAAAGAAATATAAATATATCTTTCCTAAAAGGTAAGCAAACGCGAACAACTGCTGGAGGTTTGAAATATACACTAAATGACCCATACAGTGTGTTGGATAATAGTCCTGGTACACCTAGGTATTGGCAAAAGAAAAAACGCGAATTAATCTCTAGACTAGAAAATCTCGGACCATTCCAGTTATTTTTCACTCTAAGCTGTGCAGAAAAAAGGATGAATGAAAATTTCACAGCTTTCCTGCAAAAACACCACATTGTATACCAAGTTGAAAATGGTCAAGAAGAATGTTACATTGATGGCATACCTTTACAGGAATTTCTAGAAAAAGAAGAGAACATCTCAAAACATGAATTCATCAAACAAAATATTCTAACTTGTACTCTCAATTTTAATAATCGTGTCCAGGCTTTTCTTAAACACATCGTCATGAATCCCCACAGCCCATTCTCTGTGCAATATTACAACTACAGAGTTGAGTTTCAGCTTCGTGGTGCTGGACATATACATGGAACATTATGGGTTAACTGGAACAGCTACGTTGAGAAACGGATGCAAGAACCAAATACACACACTCACCAAAGAGCTCCTGGTCAGTTCCAAGTATGTGGAGACACCCAAACTGAACCAACACAATTGCTCATAAACCAAAGAGTACAGCAATACAAAACTGTTTTTCAAAAAATTAAAGATGAGGAATTGGGTATACAAGAGATAACATCGGAAACAAGCAATGGCTATCAAAACCTGCCATCTGCACTTTCACAAGTCACTACACACCCAACCCATGAAACACTAGCCAACAACCCTTGTGAATCGGACATGTCTCCTACAGATAATGTTACTGTACCACCTGTAAAAGATGCAGAGGTGACTGATGGCCAACTACTAGAGCTTTTGACTGATTTTGCTGATCACTGGATTTCATGCTCTTTGATGGACCCCAGCACTAGACATCTGGTCTTGGAACTAAACAAACATCACCATTTCAAAAAATCCTGTCTGAAAAAAGGACCAAACTGCAGATTCCATTTCCCACGATTCCCCTCACTCAAAACTCTGATAGCAGTTCCAGCAAGAATTAAATACCCTAACAATACAGACCTGCGGGAACAAAAAGTTACACAGTCACACAAAATAAAGACAATAACCACACGTATTTTAGAAAATGAAGACTTCATGAAATACGCTGTGGCAAAACACCAGGGCATTATTGATACTTATCTCAAACTCAGTGGGCAGGTTATGGACATTGAAAACATCTTAACTGAAAGACAGTTGAATGACCCTGTTTCAACCATCATCCAAGATGAAACCTTGCTAATTGAACTCAATAACTTCATTACATCAGGGCACACAAGTTGGCAGCAGTTCAGCTCTAATGATCTCCAACAGTTCATCGATTTTAAAAAACAAGCCATACAAACAATACCGATTCAGCAAATTAAAGCTGAACGCCTGGACATCATTCTAACTCCAGCTAATCTTGGGGGGACCTTTCAGGAGAAACTCTCGCAATATGAAGAGGCTCTCTCTCTATCAACTCGTGGCTATGAGGTCGTTCTACAGCGTGACATTGATGAAATAATGATAAATAATTATAACACCGAATGGATCAAAGCATGGAACGGTAACATGGACATGCAAATATGTTTAGATTATTATGCAGTAATCACCTACATCACTGACTATTACATGAAGGATGAGTCAGGAACAATTGAATTTATCAGAAAAGCTTTAGAGAACGAAGAATATGCTAGCCTCCGAGAGAAAATGCAGACTGTTAAAAATGCTTTTCTAACTAACAGGCAAGTTGGAGAATGTGAAATCTATTACAAACTATTTCCTTTCTTACACCTTGCACAATCTAACATTTCTACAATCTTTGTTCCCACTGGCTTCAAACAAAATAGATCACGATTTCTGCAAGAAATCTCAGCTAATGCACGACAGGACTTTCATGAGGTTATTGAGGTAGAAGGAAAGGATGGAAAATATTATGTTGAAAAATAATCACTTTTGGAAAAGTACACAAGACGCATTACAGCCGTTGGCACCTTATCATATGCACAATTTGCTCAAAGATATGAACCCTGCAGCTCTGCACCGCACAATTACAACATAATGCAAGATCTGGTTACTGAAAACATGTCTACAAATCTACAGCCCTTCATTTCAGAAGATGACATGATTCATGAGTATCCAATCTCCATCAAAAAGAAACTCCCCAAGTACATCCCTCTACACGCATCCACTCCAAGACAATGTAAGTGGATGAGACGTCGATCCACCAGAGTTTTACGGTTCCATAAATTTAAACAGATTGACAATCCCCATGAATTTTATTACTCAGAACTACAACTTTTCTACCCATTTCAAAATGAACTACAACTATTCCCAAATAATTTTGACAAGTGCCACGAACTATACATCAACAATGCAACTGCAATTACAACTGTGAAAAAACGAATATTGCCCCATCTGGACACAGTCACAGAGGCCAGGGAACGCACTGAAGAATTCATTTCAAACATTGGTGATGAGCTTGATGCTAACAATGAACAAGAAGATGATGAAGCAATGGAACAAGGCGCACAAGAACACCCTGACCTAGCTTTCAAAGATTCTTCTGGACTGTTCGATGCTGACCATGACTCAACATCTGCCGATCGCACATTTAGAAAAATTGACCTTCAACCTGACAGTGAACTATCTGCCAAAATAGCCACTTTTGACTAGACAGAGACCAAAGAGCTGTTTTGGACAAAGCCCTTGAATTTGCTCGGCAACACCACAGAGCACACAAACATGGAAACCCTTGGCCTACTCCTCCTCTGTTGATCGTTCATGGAGGAGCTGGGTCCGGTAAGAGCCATGTCATTGATGTCCTCACACAAATGTTACAAAAAAATGTCATGAAAAGTGGGGATGATCCTAATCATCCCTACATCTTAAAGTTGGCTTTGACAGGCAATGCTGCATCAATCATCAAAGGCCAGACCATTCATTCAGCTTTCCAATTGCCTTTCAACAATGACCTAGTATCAATGGGCGACAAAATTAGAGATACACGAAGGAAACAACTTAAAAACTTATGAGTAATTCTCATCGATGAGTTAAGCCTTGTAAAATCCGACATGCTCTATCAGCTGCATTTCCGACTTTCCAAAGACATCTTTCAAAACAATTTGCCTTTTGGAGGTGTAGCAGTACTTCTTTTTGGAGGTCTCCTGCAACTAAAACCTCCTCTTGGTTCTTTCATATTCAGTCCACCCAAAAATGAAAAATCCAAAATGGCACATGTCATAGATCCCCTCTGGAACAAATTTGAAGTCATATCGTTGAAAACTAACCACAGACAGGGGGAGGATCGGCAATATGCTGATTTGCTCAATAGAATCAGAATAGGCCAACACACTGACATGGATATAACACTTTTGAAAAGCCGCATACATTCCAGAGACAGTCCTGGCTTGCCCAAAAATGCTCTCCTGATCACAGGTACCAACAAAATAGTCAGTACAGTCAATACTGCTAGATTAAACCAAGTTCCCGGTGAATTGATAGAATTACATGCTACAGTAACCAGCAAAACAAGAGCAGCATTTATTCCCAAACAAGATTCTGCAGGGATGATAAAGAACACACCATTACAATTTTGCTTACAACTCAAAATTGCCGCTAAAGTGATGCTGACATACAATATTGATGTGGTAGACAACTTAACTAATGGCACCCTAGGAGAAGTAATTGGATTCCACAAAGACTCACTCAACAAAATCAAATACGTTATGGTAAAATTTTCAAATGAGGACTCCGGCAAAGACAGAAGGAAAAGTCTTAACTTCGACAGACAGTATCCTGGAATGAATGCAACTGCAATTGGTCTACTAGAATTTGACTTTACTTTGAGAGAAGGCGGCGCCTCATCTGCCACAGCAATCAATTTCCCACTAAAACTGGCATGGGCTACAACTGCTCACAAAATTCAAGGTCACACAGTTAAAAAGCCAGATCAACTGATCCTTGACTTAAACTGTTGGCTTCAGCCTGCCATGATATACGTCATGCTCTCACGTGTACAATGCTTGTCACAACTCTTCATACTCGACACACTCCCTACTAACAAAATTAAACCATGGCCACAGGCAATTGATGAACTGGCCAGACTGGACCACATGGACATCAGCAAACCAGAACACACTTCACCTTCACTCATCAAAATTATCTCCTTGAACGCCCATTCACTACAGGCGCACTTTCACCATATAAAAGCTGATTTTGAACTCATGTCTGCACAGCTCCTCCTGTTACAGGAAACCTGGATCCCGCCCACTGAAATCCCTCGCACCGTTACACCCTAGACAACAAGCACCACCACTTCAATGGTGGATGCGCTGGAAAGGACATTGCAACCTACTTTCCTTCAGAGTTTGTCTTGTTAAACCACGCTACACAAGACAGATTCCAAATAACCTCTGTTGCCTCAAATGTCCTGATTGTAACCAATGTGTACAGATCCACAAATGCTTTGACTGATTTTTTACACACCTTGACTAATTTCATCCAAGACTATTCAAAAACCCACATTATAATGGGAGATATGAACTTCTGCAAAAGAAATGAGCCCAATCATCCAGTAAAAACACTATTACAAAACCATGACTTCGTTCCAGCAATAGTCCCTGCTACATCCACACACATTGAAGGTAGTGCCTTGATCAGATTTACATAAGATTAACTCCACAAGTTACCTGCAAACACACAGCTGTGAAAACTTGCTACTACTCAGACCATGAACCAATTTCATTACCCTGGACATTCAAGGATAAATCTGTTGTACAAATGCTCTGCAAAGCATTGCATCTGAATCCTCCAACCAGCTTCCTCTGTCAGTTAGGGAAGCCGGTTCTATTGAAATCTTCAAACCTACACTCAAACCCCATTTATTTTGCCTATCATATGGTGGTTGTGTTTGATGGTGTCATTCTCTGGAAACAATTATTAGCTGTTGGGTAAACTTAGTCCTGAACTGCTGAGCGCGCTGTCTCAAGCCAGCAGTATCAGTCTCAACGTAAACCTGACTTAGCATTATAGCATTAGTCGACCTTGTAGTTGTAACATAGACAGCAACTTTAATAGCTGCTGAATAAACTTAGTCCTAAACTGCTGAGCGGGCTGTCTCAAGCCAGCAGTATCAGTCTAAACTTAGACTTGAATTAGTAGTACAGTTTTAGTTGTCCCTGCAGCATAGGCAGGAAACTATTAGCTGCCAAACCTAGTTCCGCCTCTATCTGCACAGATTCCTCCGTGCTGGCTCTCTTCTCTTTCTGCTCCTCAGGTGTCCTTTGCTCCAATGGCGATGAGAGAGTCGGCGATCGCCATGGAACAGTGCTGCCAGGACAACCACCTCTCCCAGTCACCACCAATGGCACAGTGGTGGAGAGGATGGAAAGGTTCAAGTACCTGGGAGTCAACATCCACCAGGACCTGACGTGGGTCAGACACACCGCCACTGTGGTCAAAAAGGCCCAACAGAGACTACACGGACGCCTAAAGACATTTGGTCTGAGGCCCCAAATCCTCAGGGACTTATACAGAGGCACCCAGGGCCGGCCCGCCCATAATGCGAACCAAGCGGCTGCCTAGGGCCCCGGGAGTTGGGGGGGCCCCCCCAATTTTTTTTTTTTTTTTTTTTTTTTTTTTAATAAACATAGGCTATAATATTATAGGCTGTGTGTGGTAGTTAAAACATAGGTTGACGTTTATTTATGTTTGTAGTTTAAACAAAAACATAAATACTGTAGGCTACATACAACACAAAAGGCTGATATTTACCTTTTGTCGCCACCTGGTGAGTAAATATATATGTAACTAAAACCATTAAAATTGACAACCGGTCCTGCATGTATCTACCGGTCCTTGGCACAAAAAAGGTTGGGAACCCCTGGTTTAACTGACCTGGCAACCCCTATGGCTGCTGGGTTCTACATGCTTGCTTGACACTGATAGGGCTACAAACGAGCGTCATTGTCATGTTTGTTTGTTTTAAATATTCTTCTAAATATGGCTAAAAGTCCAAAAACGTCAAATTTTCTTCGGCGCTGCCCTAGCGGGCAGCACCGAGAGTCCCCTCCTTACAGCACCCCCTACTTAAAAGTACTTCCAGCGCGGATGCCCCCAAACCCCCGCCCCTGGGAGGGGGCCCCTGATCTATGCTGCCTAAAATCCACAAGAATTTGTCTCATCCTCCTGGTCGACCAATCATATCAGGAAACGGTTCTCTCACAGAGCCACTTTCCCAATTTGTTGACTCCCACATTAAAGACTTGGTTTAATATCAGTTTGTATCCTAGCATTCCTCATAAAGATGGTTTAGAAGCATTGAATTATTTTTTAAATCAAAGAGTTGATCTGCATCCTTCCACAGAGTTTTTGTTTTCTTTAACCAATGAAGTATTGACAAAAAATTATTTTAAGTTTCAGGATAAGTATTACCTTCAACATCGGGGCTCAGCCATGGGCTCACCGGTGGCTCCGAATTATGCCAATTTATTTATGGGCAAATTTGAGTTGGATTTTGTTTATAACAACAATCCTTATTTTAAGTTTATTAAAAGTTATCGAAGATATATAGACAATCTATTTTTTATTTGGAGCGGTAATGTAGAAGAATTGAATGAATTTCATGCTCTTATGAATTCAAGAATGGAATCCATTAAATTTACATTGTGTTATGATTTGAAACAAATTTCTTTTCTGGATGTTTTGGTGCAAAAACTTGAATCGGGTTTACATACCGAAGTGTATAAAAAGGAAACCGATCGAAATACTTTTTTACAATTCAAGAGTTTCCATTCCCCAGCCCTCAAAAGAAGTTTACCTTATAGTCAATTACTGAGGATTAAACGCATTTGTGATTCTGATGATTCTTTTGAGTTACATGCTAAAAATCTTTGTGTTTGTTTTAAAGAGAGGGGGTATGAGGATTCATTACTGGAGAATCATCTGAATAAAGTACGCCAAGTTCGGCGGTCTGATTTACTTCAACCCAGGTCCAGAGATACCTCTTCTCAGAGTTTAGCATTTGTGTCTACCTATAGTCCTATATCTAAGTCAGTCAAAGACGTAGTGAGTAGATATTGGCACATATTGGAAAGTGACTTTCATATCACCAATGCTTTTCAAACTCCACCTAGATTTTTCTATAAGAGGTCTTCCAATTTACGGGATTTTTTAGTTAAGTCAGATCTGCCAAAAAGTAAAAGTCATTTTCTTTCTCTTTCTAACTTGTCTAGTGGTAATTTTCCTTGTCATAATTGTGTACATTGTTATGCCATGCTCAAGGGAAATCATTTCACTCATCCTAAGTCTGGTGCTGACATTAAGGTGAGAGGCAGGATTACATGTAACACGAGATATGTGGTGTATTTGCTAAAATGTCCATGTAATCTATACTATGTTGGTAAAACAAAACGTGAGTTAAAAACAAGAATCTGTGAACATAAATGTTCTATACGCAACCATGATGAGAAGTCATCAGTTGCTAGACATTTTAACAGCTTAAAACACAGTTTGAGCGACTTGCACTACATGGGCATAGAAACAGTTAATATGCCACGGAGAGGGGGCAATAGAGACAAAATCCTCCTTCAGAGAGAAACTTATTGGATCCATTCCCTCCACACCCTCATTCCTAATGTATTGAATGAGGAGATTTCATTTACTTGTTTTTTGTAAAACATACTAATTTCCTTATCGTTTTTTGTAAAACATACTAATTTCCTTATCTTTTTGTAAAGTATATATATTTTTTCTGAAGTATATCCATTAACTTTGATGTTCACAAAGCATTCTCAGGTGTGTGGGTTCTGTATATCTACATTGTTGACTCCCCCTGCTGACTCTGGACTCCTTAATTAGGGTGAAGGTGAATCACCTGTGTGTTTTTTTGCCTTCACACGCTGAAGAAGGGCGGCTGCCCCGAAACGTCCGTGTGGCAATAAATATTCTTTTAACTTGGAGTGCTGTCCTTATCCTTATTTATCAAATGAACTTTTGGGATCCAGCACCCAGTTAATACTATTATTATTTCCGAGTTGAGCGTGTTGTTTTTGATTTTCTGTTGATTGTTAAAATGTGTTTGTACTTTTCTCCCAAATCAAGACAACCATTACGCAAATGTTAGTTACCGTATACACAAAAGTGCGATTACAAAATATGCCTGCCTGGCAAACAAATGGCTGGTCTATGGCTGGTACAATTTCAAATCAGCCAGCCTCTTTGGCTGGCGGACACAAAAGTTAATTTCCAACACGACAGGAATGCCCCACCACAGCTACAGCTGGGGATTGGCAAGGACCTGGGTATACATGGGTGACGATCCCATGCACCGGCCGTATGCCAGGTTTCGACCTGGCCTTGTTGCAAGACACTTCCAGTGGCCAACATGACTATCTTTCAGCGGCTGGAGCAGACTCATTTATAATAATAATATAATAATAATATACTGATATCATTATGAAACTAGATAAAGATGTGAACGTTTGAACCTTAAAGCATGTGATATGAAGATGGAGAAGGAAGTCCAAAGGGCGACTCCACCGAACCTGATGACGATGTCACCGGCTGTGAACTTCACACCACACGAAGTTTGTTTTTCAAGTTGAACAAATTTGCCATGGAAGTTCAGATGAGAATAAAATTAAATGCTAAGAGATGAAAATATTATGGGTGAAGATGTAACTCAAAAGTAATTGCACCATAGAAATGTTATCTAAATGTAATCAAAAAGTACAAATATGGAGGGGGGTACGGTGGTGCAGTGGTAAGCGCTGTCGCCTCACAGCTCGAAGGTCCTGGGTTCGATTCCCACCTGGGACGTTGTGAACGCTGAAGGAATGCGTGCCCGTCCGCATGTCCTCGAGTGCCCACCGCCCGGGTGGGGTCGTCAAAAGGGCCTTGTGTGGAGTTTGCATGTGCCTCCCGGGGGCTTCCTTCATATAGGAACCCCTCACCAAAACATGCAATATCCTGGTTGCTAATGTGGTTCCTCCTCTGGTCGTTAAGGGCGCCTGTTCGGAGGGAGGGGAACTGGTTGGAATAGCGTGAACCTCCCACGTGCTATGTCCTACCGGTGAAGCTTCCCCTGTCAGGTGAAAAGAAGCGGCTGGCTAACTGCCCATGTCTCGGAGGAAGCATGAAGTCAGTTTCGGCTCTCCCCAGATCAGCAGAGGGTGGAGCAGCAACCAGGATAAATAAATTAAATTAGCACTAATGGGGGATAAAAATGGGATAAAAAAAATCGGCTGAAAAAAAAAAAAAAAAAAGTACAAATATGGAATCTAAATGGAATCTGAAACTACTACTAGCCTACTACTTCACCCTGACATGAGATTAGATACTGTATGAACTCCTTCATGCTGGCTATATGCAAAAATAATAATTAGTATTATTAGTATTAGTATGTTGGTGCTTAAGTTAAATTATCCTTTATTTATCCCCATGGAGAAATTCATCTTCTGCATTTGACCCATCCTCTGTTAGGATGACGTCATCATTCCTACTTTGACGTCGTCATTCCTACTATGATGTCATCAATCACTGATGATGTCATGATTCATAAGCGTCTTTCATGCCTTTCGCTGGTGATGTCATAACACAGGTGATGTCATATTCACATCTATAAGGGCCTGTTCCTGCAGGTCCTCGCCAGTGATTCATAAATTCACATCAAGATCAAGGATCATACCAATCTCTGCAACGTCTGCAACCTGCAACTCCTGCAACCAGCAACTTCGGCAATCTCTGCGACCGTTCCCAAACCTCGAACTGTGCAGCCCCAGCCATCAAGTTCCACAACACCCCAGCTTCATCAACTACCCGCGAATAGATCCACACGTCTAACTCCGATCCTGACAGTATGAATCACTCAGAAATGGATTTAGCGGGCAAATTTCTCCCCCCAATCAAGGAGGAAGACCCTGAGACGCCAGTTTTCCCGTCGGCCGCTTCAGGTGAACCACCAGGCGAATCAATTGTGGGTCCTCTCACCTTGGAGACCTTGCTGGCAGCGATGTCATCGTGGCAGTCCCGACAAACACAGACCGCAGAGCTTGTTTCCGGCCTGGGTGTGGTACTCACGGAGGCACAACGGGTGCAAATGCAGCAAACGCTCCATCTTCAG
Source organism: Poromitra crassiceps (assembly GCF_964638095.1). Lineage (NCBI taxonomy): Eukaryota > Metazoa > Chordata > Actinopteri > Beryciformes > Melamphaidae > Poromitra > Poromitra crassiceps. The sequence continues at coordinate 1,994,125 of NC_139646.1, forward strand.
GAACTACTCCACAGACAGGAAGAAGCAAACAAGGCCCACCTGGCCCTGGCTTCCGAAGCCGCTGATCGGCACGCCCTCTTGATTGGCCGGCTAGATCGTCTCGAAGGGCTAGGCCCCCAGGGTGTCATTCCGCAGCCTCTGCGAGACCTCGCACTTGAGTCAAGACGCCTGATTGCCCACCAGGAAAAAGCAATCCAGGCTCTGGCTTCCGAAGCCGCTGATCGGCACGCCCTCTTGATTGGCCGGCTAGATCGTCTCGACGGGCTAGGCCCCCAGGGTGCCATTCCGCAGCCTTCTGCCCCTCCTGCCCCCGCTTTCGAGCGCACCGCCGTTCCGGAGGTTTCCAGACCTGCTACTCCCCCGTCCACAGCGGCCGTTGCTTCTAGCTCTGCCTCTCGGCCGCCCCCAGCTGCTAAGGGCATATTCTGGGGGGGAGTTCGCGTCATTCCAGAGCAGGGGCACCCACATTTGAGTCCCAGCAGCCACCTGTACCGTGATCTGACTGGCAGGGTTCGCATCACACCAGAGGAGAGGCAGCGCCGTTTGGACACCCGGAGCTGCCTGTACTGTGGTCGAGCCGGGCATTACCTCTCCTCCTGCTCCCGGCGTCCAGTAAGTGGTCCCACCGCTCGCCGGCCCGTGGTACTCTCAGTGGATCAAGACTACGTGTCCAGCCGAAGAATCTGTACGGTTGGGTAGCGTTCCCTGCAGGACCCAGGAGTGGCAGTGTGTCTCCAAGAGGGTTAACGAGTTGGAGAGGACTGTCGATCGTCTCATTGGGAAGTTCAATCGCTGCCTGCAGATCGGCTCCGTCCCCCCGCAGGGGGCCTCCGAGTCTGCTGGCCCTGAGGCACAACCTGAGGCACAACCTGTGGACCTGCCCCTCGCCGAGTCTGAACCCGTACCTGAGGCACAACCTGTGGACCTTCCCCTCGCCGAGCCTGAACCCGTACCCCAGCAGCAGCCAATTCCTGTCCCTGACCAACACGTAGGTTCCAGCCTCATGCTGGGAGGCTCCCGTAGTGTCGTCAGCCCTCGGTCAAGAGCAAGAAGAAATAAGAGGCGTTTAAAGGAGGAGACGGTGGGTGACCTCCCCAAACTACAGGTCGGGAGGGCAGGCCTCGCTGTGTCAGATCCCCCTGCGGCTCTGCCTTCGGTGACGGCGGCATTTGACCCTTTTGATGGTCTCCAGCCTCCCGTGTTTGGATCGTGCCCCGGGGGATGGCCGGCCCCAGAGGATCCACCGGACCCGGTGGAAGTTCTGTCTACGTATCGGTCCATCTATGGCTTCGATATCCTGTATTAGGGAGGAGCACCTCCACTGTCCTACACCCCCTTTGGGGTCTGACCACCTGCATCTAACCACCTGCTGAAGAGCACCTCACTCTCTAAAGCTTCTGGCATACTCTTCGCGCCCAGCCAAGCGCATAGGGCGCACGGCGATTATGACGACATCGCACGGGGCGTGTCGGGGGGCGAGGCCTGACCGCAGCGCGGCGCGTCCATGGAGATTTTTCTATCAGCGCGTCGGTTTTGCTGCCTGTGCCTGAGATCTCCGTGGTAGGCTATCAGCGGATATCTGCTGTGATTGAGTCCTCACCGTCGTAAAGTCGCCTTCAAAGCATGGTGTTCGATTATAACGAACTAGTTGTGTGGCTTAGCCTTCCCAAATGTGGAGGGGTCGTTTTTTATAATTTAATACATAGAATTGGGAACGTTACATTCAATTTCATTTAGACTGCCTGGAGCCTGGAGCTGCGCACTGAGTATGTTCTGTTTTGGCCCGCGCAGAGTGCGCGCGCCCTCCTCTGAGCCCCGCCTCCAGCGCGTGCGCGAAGAGTATGCCAGAAGCTTTACACCCCCTTTGGGGCCTAACCACCTGCGTCTAACCACCTGCGGAAGAGCACCTCCACCAGAACCTACGGATTTTTTGTCTCCCAGATGCCATCCTTGATGGCCCCATTGGACGCCAGGTGACGTCCGTTGAGGGGAGGGTACTGTTAGGATGACGTCATCATTCCTACTTTGACGTCGTCATTCCTACTATGATGTCATCAATCACTGATGATGTCATGATTCATAAGCGTCTTTCATGCCTTTCGCTGGTGATGTCATAACACAGGTGATGTCATATTCACATCTATAAGGGCCTGTTCCTGCAGGTCCTCGCCAGTGATTCATAAATTCACATCAAGATCAAGGATCATGCCAATCTCTGCAACGTCTGCAACCTGCAACTCCTGCAACCAGCAACTTCGGCAATCTCTGCGACCGTTCCCAAACCTCGAACTGTGCAGCCCCAGCCATCAAGTTCCACAACACCCCAGCTTCATCAACTACCCGCGAATAGATCCACACGTCTAACTCCGATCCTGACATCCTCTACTAGGAACCTTCCTAGAACTAGGAG
>NC_139646.1:2001534-2044034 GCF_964638095.1 Poromitra crassiceps
ACATGGGGGAGAGGTATGGAGGTGAGGTGGTACAGTAGAACATGATGCATGGAGGAGAGGTATGGAGGTGAGGTGGTACAGTAGAACACATGGAGGAGAGGTATGGAGGTGAGGTGGTACAGTAAAACATGCCAGAGAAGGGGAAGGTTGGAGTCAATGGGGTAATTGAAAATCTGCTAGAGAGACAGAGGGAGAGAAAGTACAAAGCCATAGATTGAGAGAGAGAGAGAGAGAGAGAGAGATCTCAATCAAAACATCAGACAAACAGAAGAGAAGGGGAGAAGGTTGTTCCTGCGATGGGAAGTGATATAGCTCCAGACAGAAGAGCTCCAACCAGAGGGGTCCGCACTCTCCTCCTTTACCCCCCTGAGCATGGAAGGATGGTGGGGTGGAGGGTGGCTGTCTGCCTGGGGCTATTACAGAGTGGTGAATGAGGGATGGTCAAAGCCCAATGTCAGAGAGTTTGTGTGTGTCTGTCTGTCTGTGTGTGTGTGTGTGTGTGTGTGTGTGTGTGTGTGTGTGTGTGTGTGTGTGTGTGTGTGTGTGTGTGTGTGTGTGTGTGTGTGTGTGTCTGTGTATGTGTGTGTGTCTGTGTGTGTGTGTGTGTGTGTGTGTGTGTGTGTGTGTGTGTGTGTGTGTGTTTCTGCTCAGACATGCAGTTATGCGAGAGGTCAGCAGCAGTGGGTGTGTGTGTGGCTTCATGAGGATTTGGCTGGAGATGCCAATGAGGCCTGGCCGGCTGGGTGTGGCTGCCAAGTCTAGAAGGGAAAAAGAGGGTCAAGTTAAAGGGGTAGGGTGTCACCTCGTGGGGCAGAGGGGGGGAGCTGGGTGTCACCACGCGGGGCAGAGGGGGGAGCTGGGTGTCACCACGCGGGGCAGAGGGGGGAGCTGGGTGTCACCACGCGGGGCAGAGGGGGGGAGCTGGATGGATATATTGGGGTATGTTATAGTAAAGAATGCCCAGTCAGTCCACATACCACAGTCTTTAAGGATTGACGTTGGGGCATCCTGGTGGCTCAGCTGGCTGAGGCGCATACCAATGCAGGAACCGTGACGTCCCAGGTTCAAGTCTGGCCTGGGACCTTTCTTGTTACATGTCACCACAAGCCCCGCACCCAAACACCCCTATCTCCCCCCCCCCCAGTCATGCCTGTCTCTCCACTGTCCAATAAAGACAAAACCAATCGAAAACAAACAAACAATGAAGTTGATGAATAACTTCTGCCTGCTGCAATTGCAATGTCTACGGCAGCTGGGAAGTAGCCTAATGTCCTTTCTTGACTTCCTCCTCCACCCTTCATCGACATAGTGTTCCTGTAACGGGTGCTACACCACCCGCGACCGGGCCGGTAGCTGTGAGGAGACAAAGCGTATCCTCTGGGAGTAGATCAGGTCGGCCACGTACAGCCCCAGGTTCACAAAGGAGAACACCGCCACCACCACCTTACTGTCCCACGGACACTTCCCCCGGGGGCACGACGACGGTCGAGACGGAGAGCCGTACTTCGAGTCGAAGCAGAACACCGGCCACACCACCGACGCGCTCAGGTACAGCAGCACGGCCAGGAGGGTGTACACCACCACAAAGCGGTCGAAGGGCATGCAGCGCACGGGCTTGGTCCTGCCGCACACGGTCAGCACGACCACCAGCGAGGTCAGGGCGAAGCACAGGGCGTAGACCACCACGCAGTAGATGGTGGCGGGGTAACGAGAATACTCGCTCCCGTTGGCCAGAGCGCCGAAGATGACGCAGGCCACGAAGCCCTGGACCACTTTGAGCAGGCCGGAGGGAGTGGCCATGTAGCCCACCACGGTCTGGCCCGGTCGGGCTCGGCACAGGACCACCTCCGCCCCGTAGGCCAGGGTGCAGGCGATGGAGCAGACGGTGACGGAGATGCGGAAATGCCGGACGTGGCAGCCGGCGTAGGGGCACTCGGCCTGGACGAAGTAGAGCGGGTAGACCACAGAGGCTGTCACGTACCTGCACGGTGGAGACAAGAGACACGAGGAGAGATACGATGTGATGAAACCAGAGGGTTAGAAGATGCTGCTGCACATTCAAGCTTTCATGTGATGGGAAGGGGTTAAGTTAACACACAATTAAGTACAAAACCAAACCTCTTTGTACCCCTGAAATGTCATAGATTTTTTTCCATCACATAATAACTTTATCTATTTAAAAGAACGTCGCTTTACAAATGTAGTGTCATGGATTGGTAACACTTTACAATAAAGGTACATTAATTAACAGTTAGTTAAAGATGCTATTGATAACTTTCAACACTGATAACATTCTAGATTTAACCCTCCCCCCCCTTCTCACTTCCATTGCATTCATCTCACAACACCGCTGTTGCTCAGAAACCACCGAGTCTTGTTGAGGCCTATGGCCTGTAGATTCAAGAATTTTCGAGATAAACATAAACAGAACATTCATTTCGGACCCGTAACAATTTTTTTAATTATGAATTCACAATCATAGTTTTTTGTAGGAAAATTATTCATCTACATAAAAATGTTATCAATAGGACAACACTAGAAGGACCGGAATTGCATTACTACTAGAATGACCGTAAGTGGTCATTTTGACCACTAGATTCTAAACTCTATCATTTCTCATGATAAATACCCAATTGAGAGATTAATGCATTCATTGTGTTAAGATATTTTTTGAAAATATTAAATCACACCAAAATGTGCATTTGAACTAGAAGTGGTAGATGTGCATTTTAACAAGTTGAAAGAAGTGCCAGAATTCCATAACTAATAGAATGGCCGTAAATGGTCATTTTGACCATCTCCAATTGAGAGATTAATGCATTTATTGCGTTAAGATATATTTAAAAAATACAAAACAACACCAAGTAGGTCTAGAACCCTGGGAAATACAGTGAGCCTTTTGTGTAATTCATATAAAAACTATTTTAAATGACAATACCGACACTTTTAGGAAAAGTCAGGTGCCAGCAGCATTGTATTTTTTTTAAATTAAACAAAGTGCACATATAAATTTCAAAAAGGTCAAAATGACCGCTGTGCTTAAAAAGCATTAACTAACCCTTAATTCAGTGTTTTTTGTCTAATGTACCCTTTGAGTGAAAATGTATTGATTGATTGATTATTGATTGGTTGTTGATCATTATTGACTCTGTTCAAAAATGATCTATGGCTCTCTCTCTAAGCAAACAAATAGGCCGCGGGTTCAATCCCCAGCCTTTGAGCAAACAGCAGTGAATCAAGCACCCCCCTTCCCTGTCACAGAGGACAGCCCTGTGCCGGAGGTTTAGAAACCGTAACATAGAAATTTGAACAGTCAATAATGATCAACAACCAATCAATAAGAAATCAATCAATCAATTTTCACTCACAACCCCTTGAACTGTTTTGCCATGCCAATTAGTACCCCCTCACTCATGTGTGTGTGTGTATGTGTGTGTGTGTGTATGTATATATATACACACACACACACACACACACACACACACACACACACACACACACACACACACACACACACACACACACACACACACACACACACACACACACACATGATGCCTCAACACAACACAACACAACCACAAGACCTTAGTTAACATGAACATCATTTGTTAATAGACACAATAGTTCATTAAGTTGTTCATTAAGAGTTAGTTAATTAATTTACCCTTAATGTAAATTCTTACCCATGGATTTTTAAGGGATCTATTCATGGGCTGATTCATGAAAACATTATAAGCCTTAGTGACTTATTTATGACTTTTGTGCATTGTTTACAGGGTTATTAATAAGTTATTAATGGAAAGTTCCTTACGCCCTGATTTTTTCATATGAGATGGTAAAAGCAGTCACAGATTAAGGCGTGTTTAAGGTGGTTTCGATAGGGCCTCCATTAATAAATGTCACAACACATTCTAATCATTATGATATGAATTAGGCTAAGAGGGTGAATGAATGACTATCAGTGACACAGTGTTAATGTTATTTTAAGGGACATAGCTAACTGTTGAACGCCTCTTCTATAACGATACAGCCAAATAAGGTGCACGAGGCTTTACTGAAGCCATGCCTTACATGAGTGTTGCCAGGGCAGCAAAGGTCACGGTGAGGTTGTCCCAGGATACGGGCAGGCAGCTGTGGAGACGGGTGGCATCCAAGAAGAACACCAGCACGGACACGGCGAAGCAGAGGCCCCACACGGCCACGCAGAACAGCCCGTAGGAACCGCTGTAGCCCGCACTGTGAGCCACCATGGCCACCACCGCGCAGCCCAGAGCCAACTGGGAGAGGCGGGCGGCACCCAGCAGCGAGCAAACGGCCCTCTGGTTGAGGTACGGGCCGGCCTGGGAATCCATAGTGAGGAGGAGGGGATCAAGAAGTGGATATATGACCTGAAGAGGTGATGATGTCTGTTCTGGATCCTCAAAGACAGCCAAAGAGTTGAACACCAGAAGTCATGAAAACACTGAAGTCAAGTCAAGTCCAGAGGCGTACAAGTTTAAAGACCCCCCCCCTCCACTCAAATTGGAGATTTGATTGGACAAATACTTGGGAGCCAATCCCTGTGCAGTATTCAGCAGTTAAACTTTAAAAAATATTTGCATATTTACAGATCTGGAATTTTTAATGAGGGAGAAGGAGGGGGAAGTCATTTTAAGGATTTTAACAAGATAATTAAACGTTTTGTGTGTGCGTGGTATGTCGAAGCTTCCAGTGCTGTTGAGGAGTGACTGGCAGTATATCTGGATGGTCAGGTGTTCCTGCGTGGTATGTGAGTGTGAGTGAATGTGGGAGGGTGGGCGGTGGATTGGGGGGTTTGGGTGGTGTACCACCAACCCCCTCGACCTCCTCCTCCTCTGCTGTCTTTGTGGCGTTTGCCAGGGACTTTGTGAGTATTTTCTGATACTCTATTTCAGTGTTGATGAATCAGAGAGCATGTCAAAAACAAAACACGTCAACAGAAACCCCACAGTCATCAGTCGCTCCAGGAGGAAATCTCCCTTCTGGATCTCCACCACACACGGTCTGTGAGAGCTCAAGCAGGCTTGGCTGAGCAGGAGCCAACGCACTCACCTCTCAGCGGAGATATCACACTGAGTCATCCTTCAGTTACCAAAATACAGTGTGCCAGTCTCAGCACTGAGCAACCCAGCAAAGATGGGTTGACATTCTCACATCCCGGCGTTATCTTTGATATAAAAACGTATTCCCTTCGTGAAGAGATCCTCTAAGTCCAGGTTGTAGCAGTCTGTTGTTGAGTCTTGTCTTCATAAGGTCCGGCTCGGTCCAGTCAATTAGACGAAATGAGGAAGCGGTCTCCTCACCAAGCTTGTTGGATATCCGGATATGTGTGTGCTGCTGCCATAATACACTCTCACTGCTGAGCCATGTGCCCATGCACTAACTACTGTAGCACCTCCACCCCCTCCTCAAGTGTCAACTGTCCTTTTCTTACTTTCTCCCTCTGTCATACACTCTTTCTCACACACATTCCCCTTCCTCGAGGTCCCTCCCTCTCTTGTGAGGAGGGGGCACTGCTGGTCACTTATTTAGATCCTGGGGTTGGGCCGAGGGTGTTGGGAGGATGTGAGCATGTGGCTGGGTGGGTGGGCGGGCCGGGAAGGGGGTGGGGGTCTTATGGCATGCAGGCACATTATAGACCCATGTGGCATGGGGGGGTGAGAACACTAAGCCCATGATGTATAGCAGTGGTTCTCAACGTGGGGTCCGGGGCCTACCACAGGCTCCTTGAAGGGGTTCCAGAGGGGTCCCCATCAAAAATGAGGAATTGATCAACTTCACCATTACAGCACTTCATTTACAAGACGTGAACACAATTAGAGAATGTGAATCACTGTTCTGATCATAGTTTCAATGTCATCTCTCTACCTACAATACAGATAGTCATGGGATTCTGGATAAAATCATATCTAAAATAATAATAATAACTAATAATCTCAGGTTTGGGTTTGAGAGAGACATCTCATCATCAAACACGAGTGAGTGCTTCTAATGTGGACTAAATTAGGGTCTTGATATGAAAAAGGTTGAGAATCACACATTAATTTTCACTAACACTGTCAAGTGTTTGATTCTTCATATTCATGTCTGTATTTTTGCAAGTTTGAGAGAATTTCTGCTGGAAATAGGAGCAGCAATTTCCCCGCTTGCATTCTGTGAAGACCCGGCCCATCTCTGCTCTCCCATTGGCTCACACCGGATCAGAGGCAGTGAGAGTGTCAGCCTGACTCTTATTGATGCCTAAAACTAATGAAATCTAACCATGACCACCAACCAGATACAGAGTAGGGTGGTTTTTCATCAGGCAATGCGGGTGGGATGAAAATACGGAACAAACCGCTACGCGCGCTCGATTCCTAGGCTCGCCCGTCCTGCATCTCGCCGAGCTGGCCCTGCAAATCAGTGGGATTTATGACATCACTGATGATGTCACAGTGGGATTTCATCAGTGGGATTTATGACATCACTGTTGATGTCACAGTGGGATTTATGACAGAGAAACAGAGCCCTAGCTCCCATTTCTATACTGATGATGATGATATCCATTCCTGTATAAAGACCAAACTCTATGAGATGATTTACACGTACGTTGTCACATCCCATTCTCTCTCCACACACATTTCTCTATCCCATCACTCCAACTACCGTATTTGGGTCTTTCAAAAATGTGTCTGGAGGATGTAGGCATCGTCGATCCTGTCACCTCTCAATGCCAACAGTTAAACAGTATAGTATATAGTATATATATATATATAGTACAGTATACCATTTAAGATAAATTAACAAGAAGAACCAACAACTCTTGAACAAGCAGACCTCTTGGCCTGCGCCAGCCTTGCATCTTCAGAGGGCTTGTAGATTAAAGGTGATATTGCCATCTACAGGTGAACATCAGAAACAGAGAGGGTGTTGCACCCAAGCACTGAGCAAATGATAAAACACCACAGCTCTGAGGATTATTTTAAGTTTTTGTGCTTGCTGAAAGCAAGGCACAATTTATTAAATCCGCTATACTTACAGTATTATATCTGCCACAAAATTTTGGGACGTTATAACACATTTTTCACTCCACAGTAATAGACATGGTGCCACTATAACAGCCCCTCTACGTTTTGGTCCATCATTTTTTAACTGTAGCGTCTACAATCAAAATTCTTTCGCCCCTGGATTCCTTGGCTCCTCCTGCTTCTACGCAAATATGCCCACCCATTTCCCACCGATAACTAGCAACCATCTACAAACGCCTAGCGACCAGCCGGAAACACTCTAGCAACAGTTACTAATATACCCTTGCAACTGCCTAGAGATGTCCTAGCTACACATTGTCGATTGGGGCTGCATTTATACTGGATCTCATACTCATACTCATACTCATTAGGAAATTTAGCATTTTATATATATTTTGTTAATCTCTGTGAAATGTCTGTTTCTCTGGACATAACTAAATAGCCATATTTAAAATAGGCCTTATCTTACTGCCAAATATGAATGCTGAATACAGCCTGACTGGACACCATCTTCAAAAAAGGCCGCGCCTGGCCAGATTGCAAGGGGACCCGGGATCCCCCAGAACGCTCCCCAGTCCCCCACTCCACCACACCCACATCCTGGAGCTACGGCAAATAGTGACATCATCAATGATGTATGACATCACAATGGGGAGCCACAGGACAGTGATGACCTCACAATGGGGGTGATGAGGACGGTGTCGCGGAGGGCCACTGGCGAGGAGGGTGCTGGGGCTGCGGCGGTTGGTGTGCAGGGCATGGCTGTTGGTGGTTGCGGCCGCGGGGATGCCGGGCCCTGTAAGACCCCTGTCATCGTTGATGTCACTCAACTGTGATGTCATTGATGATGTCACTGTGACTGTGAGGTCATCGATGATGTCATAAGTGCAGTTGTGATGTCATCAATGATGTCATACATGCCAAGATATAAATAAGCAATGCTCTGTTCTATGTTGTTCAAAGTTACTTGACGGCTCCCTTACGTCAGCTGGATTGCCTCTATAAAAGCTTAAAGATATCTCTGTGGGAAGGCCGCATCCGCATGACATGTGTGCAGCTGGTAAACCTTAACGTATGTCTGACAGCAGAAACTACTAGTCTTAAATTATTTTAATAAAGTCCGTTAATCCAAGTAACAACATGCCCAAGAAAGCCAAGGAAGACCCGGAGTGGAAGGGCGATGAAGCCGCCCCGGCAGCAGAAAAAACTGTGAAGAAAGGAAAGAAAGATAAAAAGGGCAGAAAGAGTTTCTTTGAGGAACTTGCCACAGACAGTAAAGCTGAAAAGGAAGATGATGCACCTGCGAAAGACACAAAGGGAAAGCAGGCTCAGAAAAAGAAGAAAGACCGACGGAAAGGACGAGGCGGAGAAGATGAGGAGGAGGAGGAGGAGGTGATGCAGAAGCTGAAGCAGCTGTCAGTGCAGGCCAGTGATGAAGATGAAGAGCCTGTCATCGTGCCCACTCAAGGAGGAAAGAAGAATAAGGGTGGAAACATCTTTGCCGCTCTCAGCCAGGGCCAGAGCGATGAGGATGAGGACGGTGATTTGGAAGATGAAGATGAACCACCTAAAAAGGAGGTTGATAAGGTTTCTAAGGGCAAGAAAAAAGATAAGTCTAAGCCGAAGAAGGTGAAGGCTGCATCTGATGAAGAGGAGGAGGCCGAGAAGATGGATGATGAGGATGAAAAGAAAGAGGTGCCGAAGACCAAGAAGGCAGAAGCCAAGCAGCCCAAGGATGAGGACCAGGAAGAAGATAAGCCAAAGAAGGGCAAGAAAGAGCAGCAGAAGAGGGGACAACCCGCTGAGCGACCACAGTCACGCAGTGACGATGAAGACAAGGAGGACGATGATAGCGACACAGCCGACACAATGATGTGTGCTGAGGATGTTATAGCAGAGCAAGCCCAGCAGGGGGGAGAGGACCCATTTGCTAACCTCAGCAAAAAGGAGAAGAAGAAGAAAAAGAAACTGCTGGAGTACGAGCGACAGGTGGCCAGTGTTCGGGCTCAGAACGCCATGGAGGGAGACTTCTCCATTTCCCAGGCTGAGATGTCTTCCAGACAGGCCATGCTGCAGAACGCCTCAGATATCAAGCTGGAGAGGTTCAGCATATCTGCTCATGGAAAGGAGCTCTTTGTCAATGCGGACCTTCTGATTGTGGCAGGACGAAGATATGGTTTGGTTGGACCAAATGGCAAAGGAAAGACCACATTGCTGAAACATATTGCCAACAGAGCCCTCAGTATTCCCCCCAACATTGATATGCTGCTGTGTGAACAAGAGGTGATGGCGGATGACACGCCCGCGGTCCAGGCGGTGCTGAAGGCAGACACCCGGTGCCTGAAGCTTCTGGACGAGGAGAAACGGCTTCAGGTTCTGCTGGAGAAGGGAGAGGACAGTGTGACAGAGAGGCTGGAGAAGATCTATGAGGAGCTGATGGTGATTGGAGCTGCAGCTGCCGAGGCTAAAGCCAGAAGGATCCTGGCTGGTCTCTCTTTCACCCCCGAGATGCAGAACAGACCCACCAAGAAGTTCTCCGGAGGCTGGAGAATGAGAGTGTCCCTCGCTAGAGCTCTGTTCATGGAGCCCACTCTGCTGATGCTGGACGAGCCCACCAACCATCTGGACCTGAACGCCGTCATCTGGCTCAACAACTACCTTCAAGGCTGGAAGAAGACTCTCCTCATAGTTTCCCACGACCAGAGCTTCCTTGATGAAGTTTGTACAGATATCATCCACCTGGACTACCAGAAGCTCTACTATTACAGGGGAAATTACCTGACCTTCAAGAAGATGTACGTGCAAAAACAGAAGGAACTCCAGAAGCAGTACGACAAGCAGGAGAAGAAACTCAAAGACCTAAAGGCTGGTGGCAAGTCGACCAAACAGGCCGAGAAGCAGACAAAGGACGCCCTGACCAGGAAGCAGGCGAAGGGCAAGAAGAAGAGCGGTATGGAGGAGAGCCAGGATGACACGGAGCTGCTGAAAAGGCCTAAAGAATACACCGTCAAGTTCACCTTCCCCGACCCACCTCCACTCTCTCCACCCATCCTGGGCCTATACTCTGTGGACTTTGGCTATGATGGTCAGAAGCCTCTGTTCACGAATGTCAACTTTGGAATTGATATGGAATCTAGGATTTGTATAGTTGGACCCAACGGTGTGGGCAAGAGTACCCTATTACTGCTGCTCACTGGGAGATTAAATCCAGGCAAAGGTGAGATGAGGAAGAATCATCGGCTGAAAGTGGGCTTCTTCAACCAGCAGTACGCCGACCAGCTGAACATGGAGGAGGCGGCCACAGAGTACCTGATGAGGAACTTCAACCTGCCCTACCAGGACAGCAGGAAGTGCCTGGGCCGCTTTGGCCTGGAGAGCCACGCCCACACCATTCAGATCTCCAAACTCTCCGGAGGTCAGAAGGCCAGAGTAATGTTTGCTGAGCTTTGCTGCCGGCAACCCGATGTCCTTATCTTGGATGAACCTACTAACAATCTGGACATAGAGTCGATCGATGCCTTATCAGAGGCCATCAACGGCTACAAAGGAGCGGTGATCATCGTGAGTCACGATGCCAGACTCATCACAGAGACTGGGTGCCAGCTGTACGTGGTGGAGGGCGCCGCGGTCAACCCGATCGACGGAGACTTTGACGACTACAAACGGGAAGTGCTGGAGGCACTGGGAGAGGCCCTGGTCAACAAGGTCAAGGAGTGACCGACCGCACAGAGAGCCGCCATCTGTCTACACACACAGCAACATAACCAGCTGCAGCAGGATCCTCTTGGATCTTGCTACCTACACCCTGTCTGGGCGGGTCGGCATGTTTCACTAAGGTGTCATGGATAATGGGATATAATGGGGCAAGATACTGGAGGTAGTTCCACTATTGAGGAAATGGCAATACATCAACACTGAATCCATATGTGTATAAATAAAGCTGTTAACATGGACTACCAAGCCAATATGTTGGAATGGTCTGTGGTCAACATCTGCATTGCTAAAGCCAAATAAAACGAATGAAAAAAAAAAAGAAAAAAAAAAAGATATCTGTGATTCTGATCAATCGATCACCTGCGGCTGGTTCCAATTCAAATAATCCAGCACAGAAGAGAGTCCAGATAAGAGACTGCTCGAACCATCAGACAATGAAAGGCGTGATCATTTTGCTGCTGTTTTCTCTCTGCCCTAATGGCTCGGGGCACGACCACCAGTGAAACAGGCTTCCTTCAGGCCATAGAGATGCTGAGGGGCCAGTGGAAAGCCAAGGAAGCAGGTAGTTACATTGTGCGTGTGTGGGTGTGTGTATGTAAGCGAGCAAATCCAGTAAAGTAAAAAAAATGTGTATAGATGTAGATCGGGGCATTACACAATCTACTCCATAATTGAGCGATTTCCAAATGTTAAGACCTGGAAAATACCCAATCCTTTCTCCAGACCTTTGTATGAACTCTGTAAATGTTGACTTGACTTGTTAAAGTGCTGACTGTCTGCGTTAATTTCAGGATGTGTTCAGGCTGCAACAAATTAATGATTTGTCTCTGTGCTTCCAGCTCAAGACGCTAGCCAGTGGAATAGTGTCGACCCATGACCAATAAAAAAAAAGTTCTGAAACCAATGAGTGAGTGAGGCTTTCATGATTTGATTGCACAGTGAACAATTCTCATCAGTGTTTAAGGAGAGCGCTGTTGTAAAAGTGATTCTGACATCTCTGTGTCACTGGCTTCTCTGTGCCTTCTCCCCGTTTCCCCCAGTGTTTCCTTCCATTTATGAACTGTCAGCATTACACTTTCTGCCTGTATGGCAAAAACACAAGCCGTATACAAATAGGCTGTCAAGGAACTACGGGTAGCACTTTACATTACAGCTTAGTAACAACATAATAGGGGTAATGTGATAATAAAGATGTAATAATTATGATATACCATGTATATAGAAATGTAAAAGCTGTGTTTCATCTAAAAATGAAAACAAGGGTCATGCGGTGAAGGAAGATCGAAGTTTATAATTGCAATGTAGGCTACGTTAGGCATTTTGCTCTTATCTGGCAACTTTCACGAGAGTGCGAGTGCGACAGTAAAATAAGTGACATAAACATCACTCCTATCAGCAGCCATGGCTATAAACAAGCATTAGCCTATATTGTTTATAATAGCATCATTAATAAGTTTCTATTCACTTTTAAGGATGAATTTGAGAAATTCTGTAAGTAAAACTGTTAAGTCTTTGCTGGTGAAGCCACTAGAGAGCGCTATCGCAGTAGTGGTGTTGAAGAAGACCACGAGGGCCCCATGCAGCATGCACTAAAGCCACAACAGCCTTTTGAATTTCCAAACCCCAACGGCCAAAAACTGAGCGGTCAGATTTGATCATGTTGAACTCTCAAAGAATAATCCAAAAAGGTTCATAGTGTCTATACTTTACTTAGATTGTTAGGTTTTCTTTTATATCAGACACAGGTTTTTGTTCCTACCTGACATGTTTCGACGGTAATACTTCCGTCTTCTTCAGAGGTGTCACTAGATGGTGTGTGACGTGTCTTTAACAGCTGTTAAAGACACGTCACACACCATCTAGTGACACCTCTGAAGAAGACGAAAGTATTACCGTCGAAACATGTCAGGTAGGAACAAAAACCTGTGTCTGATATAAAAGAAAACCTAACAATCTCAAAGAATAATTTGCTTTTTAACTGGGAATGACTCAAATCACAATATGTTTTTACGGTCAGACAAAAACATGGTTGTTCTCTGTATTCCAGTAAGAACTTGGGCAGACAACCATTTACAACACCTTGCTCCCCTGAGTGCAATTGGATGCTGAATCCCAACCGCCCCCCCCAACACACACACACACACACCAATCAACAGATTATCCATAAACAGCCTCAGTAAAGCTCCCACACCCACCGCTTTATGCCTCCATCAAAGGCTCCAGGGGCAGTTGGAAGTAATTAATTTGCGAGAGAGAGGCAGAGAGAGCGAGGGAATGTGTATGTGTGTGACAAGTGGATGGAATGCACTCCTCCCTCATACACTCACAGCAACACACACACACACAGTCCAGCTCCCCTCTGTGTCCGGCCTCTTTTTGAAGTTCCAAGGGGGCAGCTGGGGAGGGGGGGGCTGAAGAACGCACTGTGTGTGTGTGTGTGTGTGTGTGTGTGTGTGTGTGTGTGTGTGAAAAGATGATAGGAGGTGAAAGTATGGCTGCATGCTGCTTGTTTACCATTAGCTAGTCACAGGGTCCTCGGTGTGAGGCTCTGTGAATGTTCTCTGTCTGATCTCACGGTGTGTGCGTGTGTGTGTGTGTGCTGCGTTAGATCAAAGCAGTAGTCACCATGGGTCCAGGAAGGCACCTGAAAAATGTTCAACCCCCCCCCCCCCACACACACACATTGCCTGATAGCATTGCCTTACCCTCCATAACTTATTTCATGTTGTATATATGACATATAAAGTATATAATATACTTCTGTCGTTTCCCTCTTTTCCCTGTATATGGAAACAGGGTTTCTATGTTGATGGTCTTTCACAGCAATTAAAAAATTTTGGGTTATAGAGCTATTCTAACAAGCAAGGCCAGAGGTTGAGGTGAAGGTACCAGAAGCGCTACACTTTCGTCGTTTGGAGGTTACAGCAGTTCAAAAGAAAACCTGCAGATGCCGCTATCAAAGTGTTACAAAATGCACTTCTGAAGCTCTGAACTCTCTCCACCCCTCCCTGCTGCAACCCTCTCTCTCCACCCCTCCCTGCAACCTTTTTTCTCTACAACTCCCGCTGTAAAGGTATTTCAAAATGTCAAAATGGATGAATTAATTAATTAATTAAAGAAATGCAGTCTCTGGCGAAGGTTGCGAGAGAGGAAAAGCATGTAAAGTGCCCATTAATAGAGAACAGCCCAATAATTAAACAAGTTAAATCGTTAAAAAGGTGCTTAATCCAATGAAATAATTCCATTCAAACTACTAAAGGCTTGAAATGAAACTGAAATGAAATTGACATAACGGTATAAACGGAGGGATGTGGTTGTGTGCGTTAAACTTCAGAAATGTGTGCCATATTTTTAGTACAATGATCTTTATTTACTTAAGTGTTCACATAGTGTCATTATTTCACCTTTATTCAGTCAATGAAACTGTCCTGAATAAAACAGTCTCTTCTGCACTCTACAGCCTCCTGCAGATCGGTTGGGATGAAACACGTCAAGTCTTCATGGTATTGAAATATTTACTATTTATTCATTCGTTTTATCTCACGTCTTATTTCTTGTAAAACCGTCGCCTTGGGCGGCTTGTTTCCATAATTGGTTAAGTCCACTGTCATCGCAAAGGTGAAGTGCTCCACAGCGCCTGCACAGCGCAGCTCCTTCCTGCACAGCGCAGCTCCTTCCTGGCCACCGACACACCTGTCACTTCTTACCTGTGGAGGAAACAGGTGACATCACTTAACAGCACAGATCTGTATCGTACCAATTCTTGGCATTGGTATTGATTTTAAAATAGCAAAATACATCGGATTCAAAATGTTTTAGTTTCTGGGATTTTCGTTGAGTAATATCAGATGTCAAGAGCAACCTGCACAGATTAGAGATCTCTGCTCTGATGTTGAGGCTGTCTGCTTGAATCATTCTTGGCAATTTTGCACTTTTAGAGCATATTTTGGCGCCATCGGGCGATAAGAAAAATGGCTCTTTAAAAGAGACAACAAAGAACCTTTCAAGAACACTTTTTTCTATATCAGCTCCCTATTTCCTTTTTTGCCCAGATACTGCAAGTGTGTTGGTTTTTCTGTTGTCTAATGGAGCTGTATGATTGTTTTGAACCTATGCAGCTGAAACCACCAGCTCTTTTTAACACTTTCATCCGGCACTTTATGATAGATTTAATGCGGAACTACTGTAACACTTTATTTGGATAGTCTGCCTACAGACAGTCTACAGAGTATTTGTAACATTTCGACAGCTTATTAGTTGACATTCGACAATTCAACTGTTTGGCTTTGTCTCTAGATGATTTAACAGCTTATCAGTTGAGATTCAACAAACAGATTCTGTTTGCTTCCCATCTGCACCTAGTGTAACATGTTAAGTATGTTCATGAATTGTCACACAGACTCTATAGATAATCTGTTGAACATCTGTTAAACAGTTGAATTGTTGAATGTCAACTAATAAGCTGTTGAAATGTTAATACTCTGTAGACTATCTGTAGGCGGACCATCCAAATAAAGTGTTAGCGAGGAACTTAATGAAATAGACAGCATCTGCAAATGTAACAAATAGTCTATCACATTGTGAAACTCTGACTCACTGAACAAGGAAAGGTAGGAGAAGAGACTATCATTTTAGAACCCGACCTGAATCTCAAGCACTGGACGTGGAAGTGGAAGTCACAAATCCTGCGCGCCATGCGACATTTAATGAATCCTGTTAACCCAGTGTTAGTGTCCTCTAGAGCAGCGTTTCTCAACTGGTGGGTCGCGACCCTGTTGACCTGTTTAAATTTAAAAACATATAGGCTTGTAATTCAAGTCTGCCTTATTTCAATTGGTTTTTAGCCCTAGTTGCACTTCTGTTGCACTTTTTTGTTCATTTGAGGTTTATAACAGTGCATGAAGGCATTGTGTATTAAATTAATGCGCTATTTTTTGTGCAATAAATTTGAGTGGTTTAAAAAAAAATCTGAAATTTGGGTCGCGACTTCATGACAAGGAAAATAGTGGGTCCTGAGGCTACACCAGTTGAGAACCACTGATCTAGAGAGAGAGTGGCGTCAGCTGAGGACCAAAATGCGAGACTCATTAGCCAATGAACAGCCAGGAATGGTTCTCGCGCTACTTTTGCATGCTAAAATAAAGCTGATAATGCACCATTTGATTCAAGGGGGAAAAAACCCTTTCAGAGTACAACACAAACTGTCTATTTTGCTGCAACTCGACAGTGCTGCTTAATCCAGGACCTTACTTCCTGGAACTCTTGAGTAAAAAAACTGGTCCATTGGAGTGAATGGAGATGTCGCGACTCTTCTTACACGGCTCTGCCCAGTGTTGACATAATGCTGATCAGTGGGAGGCGAGAGGGAGCCCAGAGCAGCTGTTTCTAAGATCCAGAGGTTATATCGGCATGCCAGAAGGTCAAGATCCAGAGGTTATATTGGCATTCCAGAAGGTCACCAGACGGCTTATCTTATCTCATCCAGGCTCTATTCCTCCGGGACACATCAAGGCACAAGATGTGCTAAACCACAGGACACCTTAATTGCAGGGTTGCCAGATTGGGCGGTTTTCCGCCATTTGGGCTGTTTTGGGTTCCATTGGGTTGCGTGGGTTTACAGAGCCGCTTCTTTCCATAGACCTGCATTTGTTTGGGCAGTTTTGTGTGCGTTTTGGCAGTTATTGAACACTATTTGGGCTGGAAACCTTTAGCTGTATCTGGCAACACTGCTTAACGGATGGGCAAACTGGGATTGACTGTGTGAGTGTATACTGTTGTGTGTGTGTGTGTGTGTGCGTGTGTGTGTGTGTGTGTGTGTGTTTAAACGTCCTCTGTTAAGTTCCACACATGGAGTCTATAATTCAACCCCCCCCCCCCCCCCCCAATCCCTCCCCCTGTTCTTTCTTTTAACTTTCCTCATGAAAGAGAAAGCAGCCGCAACAAGAGAGACGCACATGGACACACACACACACACACACACACACAACATGGACACACACAGAGATCAGCCCGAAATAAACGTGCATAAAAACACAAACAAGCGAGAGAACGGGAGAGAGATTCTAAACAAAAACACATCAATATGGCGACCACCAGAGCCACCACAACAGAAGAGGCCTGACCACAGGGGCCCGCCCTGTGTGATGTGGCCCAGCAGCAGTGGCTCTGCGACTGGGCCCCCCGAGCGTCTGTAGTGGTTCTCCTGGACCGGAGGGGGTGGGGGAGCGTGGTGACCATCCTGAACTAATTGGTTCACCCTGAAATGCATCCTTATCTTCTGAGTCATGAAGAATTCTACTTTAAAAAAGACCACTTCCTATTGACTGTGGTTTTTGGGGTTTGTGTGCATGTGTGTGTGTGTGTGTGTGTGTGTGTGCGTGTGTGTGTGTGTGTGTGTGTTTACCACGACAAGGAACGTGTGGCCAGAAGCCTTCTGTGCCTTCTACAGAGTGTTAAAAAAAGCAGAAAGGGATCTCTGAGGAGAAAGGAAGGCTTTCTTTAAAAAGAAAAGAAAAAAGTATTCAAGAAAAAAAGTAACTTCACAAATACAGATTTCATAAACGTTTTCCTTTTCATCAGTTTTATAACTTGTACAGGCCTGAAAAACACAAGTGTGATGACTCGTCCAGGTGTTTCTAAGGATTGTGAGAACTCTGAATATTGGAATGTTTGTGTTTTGTTTGTGTGTTGAATAAGTTATATTATGATATATTAATGAGTGGATTGTGTGTGTGTTTTGCATTGGTTGTGTTTGTGTAAAAGATATAGGCCTTGCCACAGTCACTGTGCTGGGATATGCTGTCTAGTTCTTACCTGGTAGCTTGAGCCACTTGGGCACCTTGCCTGGGTCGGGCCTGGCGGGTTTGGGGCCCTGGCTGTGTGCAGGAGGGTCTGAGTCCTGCTGTCCGGACCCCCCCGCTGGGCTCCCAGCAGGCTCTGGTGGAGGCAGCCTCTCCTCGGGGCGCGGGGGGCCAGAGGTGAGTGGCGGGGACTGGGGCATGCAGCTGAGATGGAGGGGGTTGGAGAGAAGACGCATTAGTTGAACATCTTGAAATTGGGAGTCATTAAGTGAGTTTCGTTAGCGGCTGTGTCCACTGGGAACTGGGAAGTGTATTTGAGAAGCCATTCTCTATGGTAAGAACACGTTAGGAGATTCATTCTCTATGGTAAGAACACGTTAGGAGATTCATTCTCTATGGTAAGAACACGTTAGGAGATTCATTCTCTATGGTAAGAACACGTTAGGAGATTCATTCTCTATGGTAAGAACACGTTAGGAGATGCATTCTCTATGGTAAGAACACGTTAGGAGATTGAGCAGCTTGAGAAAGGATAGAGATGTGAGGGAGAGGACGAGGAAGCAGCTTGAGAAAGGAGAGAGATGTGAGGCAGAGGACGAGGAAGCAGCTTGAGAAAGGATAGAGATGTGAGGGAGAGGACGAGGAAGCAGCTTGAGAAAGGAGAGAGATGTGAGGCAGAGGACGAGGAAGCAGCTTGAGAAAGGATAGAGATGTGAGGGAGAGGACGAGGAAGCAGCTTGAGAAAGGATAGAGATGTGAGGCAGAGGACGAGGAAGCAGCTTGAGAAAGGATAGAGATGTGAGGCAGAGGACGAGGAAGCAGCTTGAGAAAGGAGAGAGATGTGAGGCAGAGGACGAGGAGGCAGCTTGAGAAAGGAGAGAGATGTGAGGCAGAGGACGAGGAGGCAGCTTGAGAAAGGATAGAGATGTGAGGCAGAGGACGAGGAAGCAGCTTGAGAAAGGATAGAGATGTGAGGCAGAGGATGAGGAAGCAGCTTGAGAAAGGATAGAGATGTGAGGCAGAGGACGAGGAAGCAGCTTGAGAAAGGATAGAGATGTGAGGCAGAGGATGAGGAAGCAGCTTGAGAAAGGATAGAGATGTGAGGCAGAGGATGAGGAAGCAGCTTGAGAAAGGAGAGAGATGTGAGGCAGAGGACGAGGAGGCAGCTTGAGAAAGGAGAGAGATGTGAGGCAGAGGATGAGGAAGCAGCTTGAGAAAGGAGAGAGATGTGAGGCAGAGGACGAGGAAGCAGCTTGAGAAAGGAGAGAGATGTGAGGGAGAGGACGAGGAAGCAGCTTGAGAAAGGAGAGAGATGTGAGGGAGAGGACGAGGAAGCAGCTTGAGAAAGGATAGAGATGTGAGGGAGAGGATGAGTGATGGTCTTGTTGAAGAAGCACAGGTGGGGGTCACTTTTGGGAAATGGGCTCTATCTTTAGGACTGGAAAATGGTGTACATGTGCTTGTGTGTGTGTACATGTGCTTGTGTGTGTGTGTGTGTGTGTGTGTGTGTGTGTACATGTGCTTGTGTGTGTGTGTGTGTGTGTGTGTGTGTGTACATGTGCTTGTGCTTGTGTGTGTGTGTACATGTACATGTGCTTGTGTGTGTGTGTACATGTGCTTGTGTGTGTGTGTGTGTGTGTGTGTGTGTGTGTGTGTGTGTGTGTGTACATGTACATGTGCTTGTGTGTGTACATGTACTTGTGCTTGTGTGTGTGTGTGTGTGTGTGTGTGTGTGTGTGTGTGTGTGTGTGTGTGTGTGTGTGTGTACATGTACATGTGCTTGTGTGTGCGTGCGTACATGTGCTTGTGTGTGTGTGTGTGTGTGTGTGTGTGTGTGTGTGTGCATGTGCGTGTGTGCAGGAAGTGAGGGTGCATGGGGGCACCTGCTGTTTAGGCAGAACCTCAAAGGGATTCCAATGATGACAGCTTTGTGACAGGAAAATAGGCTGGTTGCCGCGGGATACAAGTGCATACACACGCACACACACGCACACACACACGCACACACACACACACACACGCACTCACACACGCACACACACATGCACATGCACACATGCACACGCACACACACACACACACACACACGTGCGCACATACCTTGCAATGGACTCATTTGCTTGTAAGGCTGAGACACTGGAGTCTAGGAGTGCCTTCTGTAAGTAACAACCTGTGGATTAAACACACACACAATGTCAAGTATTGTTTTGTTGCATTACATTCCCCGGTGGTACAACAGTGTCTCATTCACATCAGCATAATATGAAAGAGAAGAGCTGGAAGGGCAAACCTGTGTTAACATCAGAGCCCAAGTGAACCAGAGCACCAGGGAACAGGTTGGCCTACAGAGAGAGAAAGAAAAGAGACAGAGGGAGAGAGAGTGTGTGAGTGAGTGTTACAGTAACCACTTCTAAACATGATGTCTGGACCATGTCCGGCTAGCCAGAGCAGGATATTTTCCGGTTTTACCTTTCTAGACACGAGGGGTCTTTGTTTAGAAACAGCTGGAAATGGTCAGTTTTTCTGCCGATGGTGAGTAGAGTGGGTGGGGGGAGCGCGGGGGCGGTGTGGAGGAGGAGTGAGGTGTGGAGGAGGAGTGAGGTGTGGAGGAGGAGTGAGGTGTGGTGTGGAGGAGTGAGGTGTGGAGGAGGAGTGAGGTGTGGAGGAGGAGTGAGGTGTGGAGGAGGAGTGAGGTGGTGTGGAGGAGGAGTGAGGTGTGGAGGAGGAGTGAGGTGTGGAGGAGGAGTGAGGTGTGGAGGAGGAGTGAGGTGTGGAGGAGGAGTGAGGTGTGGAGGAGGAGTGAGGTGCGGAGGAGGAGTGAGGTGTGGTGTGGAGGAGGAGTGAGGTGTGGAGGAGGAGTGAGGTGTGGAGGAGGAGTGAGGTGTGGTGTGGAGGAGTGAGGTGTGGAGGAGGAGTGAGGTGTGGAGGAGGAGTGAGGTGTGGAGGAGGAGTGAGGTGGTGTGGAGGAGGAGTGAGGTGTGGAGGAGGAGTGAGGTGTGGAGGAGGAGTGAGGTGTGGAGGAGGAGTGAGGTGTGGAGGAGGAGTGAGGTGTGGAGGAGGAGTGAGGTGCGGAGGAGGAGTGAGGTGTGGTGTGGAGGAGGAGTGAGGTGTGGAGGAGGAGTGAGGTGCGGTGTGGAGGAGGAGTGAGGTGTGGTGTGGAGGAGGAGTGAGGTGTGGAGGAGGAGTGAGGTGCGGTGTGGAGGAGGAGTGAGGTGTGGTGTGGAGGAGGAGTGAGGTGTGGTGTGGAGGAGGAGTGAGGTGTGGTGTGGAGGAGGAGTGAGGTGAGGTGTGGAGGAGTGAGGTGTGGTGAGGAGGAGTGAGGTGTGGTGTGGAGGAGGAGTGAGGTGAGGTGTGGAGGAGGAGTGAGGTGTGGTGTGGAGGAGGAGTGAGGTGCGGTGTGGAGGAGTGAGGTGTGGTGTGGAGGAGGAGTGAGGTGTGGTGTGGAGGAGGAGTGAGGTGGTGTGGAGGAGAGCATGAAGGACAGAATTGGGCACTAATTCCCAAAACGCGCACACAGGTGCTCCATACACTGCATCCACAACATGAGATCTCTGGTCTACATACACTACATCCACAACATGACATCTCTGGTCTACATACACTGCATCCACAACATGACATCTCTGGTCTACATACACTACATCCACAACATGACATCTCTGGTCTCCATACACTACATCCACAACATGACATCTCTGGTCTACATACACTGCATCCACAACATGACATCTCTGGTCTACATACACTACATCCACAACATGACATCTCTGGTCTACATACACTGCATCCACAACATGACATCTCTGGTCTACATACACTACATCCACAACATGAGATCTCTGGTCTCCATACACTACATCCACAACATGACATCTCTGGTCTACATACACTACATCCACAACATGACATCTCTGGTCTACATACACTGCATCCACAACATGACATCTCTGGTCTACATACACTGCATCCACAACATGACATCTCTGGTCTACATACACTACATCCACAACATGAGATCTCTGGTCTCCATACACTACATCCACAACATGACATCTCTGGTCTACATACACTACATCCACAACATGAGATCTCTGGTCTCCATACACTACATCCACAACATGACATATCTGGTCTACATACACTGCATCCACAACATGACATCTCTGGTCTCCATACACTGCATCCACAACATGACATCTCTGGTCTACATACACTGCATCCACAACATGACATCTCTGGTCTACATACACTGCATCCACAACATGAGATCTCTGGTCTACATACACTACATCCACAACATGACATCTCTGGTCTACATACACTACATCCACAACATGACATCTCTGGTCTACATACACTACATCCACAACATGACATCTCTGGTCTACATACACTACATCCACAACATGACATCTCTGGTCTACATACACTACATCCACAACATGAGATCTCTGGTCTCCATACACTACATCCACAACATGACATCTCTGGTCTACATACACTGCATCCACAACATGACATCTCTGGTCTACATACACTGCATCCACAACATGACATCTCTGGTCTACATACACTACATCCACAACATGACATCTCTGGTCTACATACACTGCATCCACAACATGACATCTCTGGTCTCCATACACTACATCCACAACATGACATCTCTGGTCTACATACACTGCATCCACAACATGACATCTCTGGTCTACATACACTGCATCCACAACATGACATCTCTGGTCTACATACACTGCATCCACAACATGACATCTCTGGTCTACATACACTACATCCACAACATGACATCTCTGGTCTACATACACTGCATCCACAACATGACATCTCTGGTCTACATACACTGCATCCACAACATGACATCTCTGGTCTACATACACTGCATCCACAACATGACATCTCTGGTCTACATACACTGCATCCACAACATGACATCTCTGGTCTACATACACTGCATCCACAACATGACATCTCTGGTCTACATACACTGCATCCACAACATGACATCTCTGGTCTACATACACTGCATCCACAACATGACATCTCTGGTCTACATACACTGCATCCACAACATGACATCTCTGGTCTACATACACTACATCCACAACATGACATCTCTGGTCTACATACACTACATCCACAACATGACATCTCTGGTCTACATACACTGCATCCACAACATGACATCTCTGGTCTCCATACACTACATCCACAACATGACATCTCTGGTCTACATACACTGCATCCACAACATGACATCTCTGGTCTACATACACTGCATCCACAACATGACATCTCTGGTCTACATACACTGCATCCACAACATGACATCTCTGGTCTACATACACTGCATCCACAACATGACATCTCTGGTCTACATACACTGCATCCACAACATGACATCTCTGGTCTACATACACTACATCCACAACATGACATCTCTGGTCTACATACACTGCATCCACAACATGACATCTCTGGTCTACATACACTACATCCACAACATGACATCTCTGGTCTACATACACTACATCCACAACATGACATCTCTGGTCTACATACACTACATCCACAACATGACATCTCTGGTCTCCATACACTGCATCCACAACATGACATCTCTGGTCTCCATACACTACATCCACAACATGACATCTCTGGTCTACATACACTTAGGGTTGTCACGATACCAAAATTATGACTTCGATACCGATACCTGCCTAAATATCGCGATACTCGATACTTAAACGATACCACGGCAAAAAGCTAAAACAACAGGAAAAGTCGTGTAATAATGGACGACAGAAGAACATGGGAGTTAAAATTCATGTTTTGAGTCTTCATCATACTTTATGTGGTGTTCAAAGATAGCTGGGGAAGGCTGCCTCAACTGATTCTGCTGGCATCTCATTTGACTCAATAGAAAATGAGGAAATGTGTTCAGTAGAGCGCAGAATAGAATAATGTCTGTTCAGTCTACTTTAGTGTAATCTGAGTTTGAGCTTCATCATTAAGTGCCAGATTTACAGTTAATCTCATGTATCTTTATTTATTTCCACAATAAAATGTATGTGGTAGCCTATGTGGTGTCAAGTGTTTTCTTGTTTGTTCATACATGTAGGCTAGGTGAGTTTTTGACAATTAGTATAACATTAATCATGGATTATTCTAAATAAATAAATAATTCTCAGTGTTATTAAAGCTTTTACATGGTAATATGCAGTAATCTGATGTTCCTTATACTTAGTGTATGTGATTTATTTGACAGTTAACGTTATACAGTTTGCAACCTCATATCACTCTTAAACACCGTCATATAGCCTACCCCCTTGGCAGAGGTTAGGCGCATTGCCTTTAATTGCCTCGTCAAACGAACTGAAAAACGTTTGCTTGTCACAAAATAAATCACACTCGCTTGACTTGACGTTATCACATTCGCTAAACTGTGACACTTTGTACTAGTCGGATCGTCTGTTGGAGAGATGCTTTGGCAAGTCAAGTGGACGTGTTGTCTCCCTTTTGCCTGTGTAAACATCGTTTTACAGACGGACAGCTTTGATGTCCGTGCATGCTTCGGCATAGCCGTTGTAATCTGACTGTATGGTTGTAATATTAAGTGCTGACTCCGCCCATGTGGGCCAGATTCAACATACGCTGTTAGAAATGACAAGCAAACCCTATCCTGCTGCTCTCAGGTAGGATAGAGGCTGCAGTGAAGGCGAAGCGCTGTGTGTGTCAGACAGGCAGAGCGAACGAGAGAGAGAGAGAGAGAGAGAGAGAGAGAGAGAGAGAGAGAGAGAGGGAGAAAAGCCAGCAGGCAAAATCCGTAGAGATTCAACACATTAACGTTGCTTCCCATGGTCAGAAAAAGTCGCCAGATTTGTCGCTAGTTGCCTTTGAGAAATAAAGTCGCCACGTGGGTCTGAAAAGTAGCTAAATATATCGACAAAGTCGCCAAGTTGGCAACACTGCATGTCCACCCGATCGGCTGAACAGAGGACTGGAGAGTGGTGTGTCAGTGAGACAGGGGAGGGCGGACTTGGCACGCCCACAGGGAGTTGAAACAGACAGAGCAAACCTGCAGCACACAGACTCCGGTGGAGAAACAGACGGTGGCACATGGATGCAACGCAACTCATGTCATTTTTAAAAGTACCGGTACTAAATTAACGTGGTATAGTATCCTTTTTAACGTCAGGGTATCGCGGTACTGTTGTAGTACCGGTATACCGTGCAACCCTACATACACTGCATCCACAACATGACATCTCTGGTCTACATACACTGCATCCACAACATGACATCTCTGGTCTACATACACTGCATCCACAACATGACATCTCTGGTCTACATACACTGCATCCACAACATGACATCTCTGGTCTACATACACTGCATCCACAACATGACATCTCTGGTCTACATACACTGCATCCACAACATGACATCTCTGGTCTACATACACTGCATCCACAACATGACATCTCTGGTCTACATACACTGCATCCACAACATGACATCTCTGGTCTACATACACTGCATCCACAACATGACATCTCTGGTCTACATACACTGCATCCACAACATGACATCTCTGGTCTACATACACTGCATCCACAACATGACATCTCTGGTCTACATACACTGCATCCACAACATGACATCTCTGGTCTACATACACTGCATCCACAACATGAGATCTCTGGTCTCCATACACTGCATCCACAACATGACATCTCTGGTCTCCATACACTGCATCCACAACATGACACCTCTGGTCTACATACACTACATCCACAACATGACATCTCTGGTCTCCATACACTACATCCACAACATGAGATCTCTGGTCTCCATACACTACATCCACAACATGACATCTCTGGTCTCCATACACTACATCCACAACATGACATCTCTGGTCTCCATACACTACATCCACAACATGACATCTCTGGTCTACATACACTGCATCCACAACATGACATCTCTGGTCTACATACACTACATCCACAACATGACACCTCTGGTCTACATACACTACATCTACAACATGACATCTCTGGTCTCCATACACTGCATCTACAACATGACACCTCTGGTCTCCATACACTACATCCACAACATGACATCTCTGGTCTCCATACACTACATCCACAACATGACATCTCTGGTCTCCATACACTACATCCACAACATGACACCTCTGGTCTCCATACACTACATCCACAACATGACACCTCTGGTCTCCATACACTGCATCTACAACATGACATCTCTGGTCTCCATACACTACATCCACAACATGACACCTCTGGTCTCCATACACTGCATCTACAACATGACACCTCTGGTCTACATACACTACATCCACAACATGACATCTCTGGTCTACATACACTACATCCACAACATGACATCTCTGGTCTCCATACACTACATCCACAACATGACACCTCTTAGTAGGGTCATCTGTGGCACTTCCGTGACCGTGGAGAGCGAAGGTCCGTTTCTCAATGGATTTGTCATCTAGGAGAGTTAATAAACAAATTTAGCCGGGGTGTATTTTTAAAAAAGGCGGGGAAAATATTTGAGAGACCAAAATCCAAAATGGCTGCTGTGGAAATGAACTTTTTAATGCTTTGACCTACAATGATGCACAATACATGGTTTCAGAGCTTATTCTGGTCAAGGAATACATATTTGGTGTTTATATAATGATTTGACCTATTTTTGACCTTCAAATCCAAGATGGCTGCCAATTTTGAGGCAGTTTTTTTCAAAATCGTCATAGAGCCTTCATATTAGGCTTGAATGACAGGTCTTCTCATGATGAGTTGAATAATATACAGTATAAGTACACAGAAGTAATCTCTGAGGTCAATAAAGTCAATGTTTGTGTGTAAACAACAGTTGCTGATTTGCGGTTTCCCATTAAATAGGGTAGGCTACTGAGAATATGGTGTCCAGTTCATCCCATCACATTTTCATAATGAACCAAAAACAATTTTGCACTATAGCCTAACATAAAATAGTATTCTGTATACAAAGCTAGCAAGGTTAGTTGCTTGAGCTGAATTTAAAGGTCAACTCAAAACAAACAATGAAATTAACTTTGAAATTAAAACTGAATCCTAGGCTACTAAATTTCATCAGCACACAGTAAAGGAAACTTGTCTTTGAACTCAGCTGACTGTCTAGTCCTAATCCCTGTTGTGCAATGTCCCTTTTCAGTGAAGTTTTAGTTTTTGTTAAGAGTATGGACTTTTAATCTTGACCTTGTTGGTAGGCAACGGCCCTTTTTCAGTCAAGCATTTTCAGATTAGCTCAGTCAGTCTGTGAAGCAGTCAGTGTCAGCACTTGCACGAGCTCGCTTTTTCTCTAACTAATGTTAACATTACACACTTTAAGACACTTTGTTTGAGGATATCAACGTTATTCACTAGTCTAAAGATAGTTCTACCATCAAGAACATATAAAACAAAAGCAAAAACAATTTTTATTTGCAGAAGTCATCATTGATATTTGGTGTTAGCTAACATTAGGTAACGTTATTATTTTTAGCTAAAGTTAATGTTATCTGTCTCCACACTTCTGTCAACTGACATATGCATTTGCTTTTGAAAATAAACAGCCTGGCTTGCTTAAGCATAACTGAAGATTAAATAGAAATATAACATGACGAATGCATGTACCGATTGGTTGCCCCATCTTCCCATGAGGTGGTGGTGTAAACATCATCAAATTTATCAAGTCCTGACCAGTCTTGGGCTTTTAATTGTAAGCTGTCCCATTTGCCTTGATTTATTGTATCGGTGGGCTTGCAAGGCTTGTCACATTTTAGGACACATTCATAGGACATTGTGTGCTTTGTCTTTCATTGGGAGGGAAAGCAACTCGCTATTATATTACTGTTATATTATATTGCTGTTATACGCTGTTTATTTTCAAAAGCAAATGCATATGTCAGTTGACAGAATTGTGGAGACAGATAACATTAACTTTAGCTAAAAATAATAACGTTACCTAACATTAGCTAACACCAAATATCAATGATGACTTCTGCAAATAAAAATTGTTTTTGCTTTTGTTTTATATGTTCTTGATGGTAGAACTATCTTTAGACTAGTGAATAACGTTGATAACCTCAAACAAAGTTTTCTTTTATATATTCCCCCCCCGATTTTTTATCCCATGTTTATCCCCCATTAGTGCTAACATAATTTCTTTATCCTGGTTGCTACTCCACCCTCTGCCGATCTGGGGAGAGCCGAAACTGGCTCCATGCTTCCTCCGAGACATGGGCAGTTAGCCAGCCGCTTCTTTTCACCTGACAGGGGAAGCTTCACCGGTAGGACATAGCACGTGGGAGGTTCACACTATTCCAACCAGTTCCCCTCCCTCTGAACAGGCGCCCTTAACGACCAGAGGAGGAACCACATTAGCAACCAGGATATTGCATGTTTTTGGTGAAGGGGGTTCCTATATGAAGGAAACCCCCGGGAGGCACGGGGAGAACATGCAAACTCCACACAGAAAGGCCCTTTTGACGACCCCACCCGGGCGGTGGTCCCAGGTGGGAATCGAACCCACGACCTTCGAGCTGTGAGGCGATAGTGCTTACCACTACACCACCGTACCTCCTTTTATATCCTCAAACAAAGTGTCTTAACACATTCACTGCCAGCCGTTTTTCAATACTGTAGTTAGCTTCTGCCAAGGTTTTTTTTTGAGGATTCTGGCTCATCTTTCAAGAGCCGAGGATTCGTTTCTGTTAGGATTTTGTGAACACACAATATCTCAAAAGAACTAATAGAATGTGTGCTTTCTCTGTCTAAAAGAGTTAGTTTGTAGAGTTAGTAGTTATGTAAGCATTAGCAGTTGAATACAGCATGGTTTCAGCGTCTGAAAATTTATTCTGAGATAAACGGCTTTTTGTGAAATTCGATAGAACAGTCACTTTAACCATTCATTTTTGGCATCAGTAAGACGTCAGACATCTAAACAATAGTTTTGAACAGTAATTTCCTCCATAACAGCAGGAAACCCCCCTCTGCTTCAAACTCCTCCCTCCGTGGGCGTTCTCCTCCGCCCTCCTTGGCTCTGCAGCGGGTCTGTCACAAACGAGTTGCTGCTGCCTGGCTGCTGCCTGGCAGTCTGGATGGGGCTCGCTGGATGGGGCTCGCTCGTTTCTTGGCGTTTCGGTTGAGAGCTCTGATGAAGCTCTTGCGATTCTGCGCTTATTTATGCTGCGTGTTTCAAAGTGTGCACCCAGTCTATTCTTGGAACCCCCCACCGTTGCCACCGCTGTGCGTCAGTGCGAAAGCGAAAGCGTTTTCGCCATCCATTTTACAGTATGAGAACGGCTTCCTCGCGCTTTTCCCTGCAGTTTTGGCTCGCCTCTTTCTACTTTGGAGAGACATGTCGCCACTCAGTGGGTCGGTAAAATAGATTATACACATTCAATACCTCCAATATTTGTATAGGAGACGTAAAAGGGTTGGATCCACGTCCCACCGTCAATTTTTTTTTTTTTTTTTTAAGCCGAGATATCTCGTCATTGGCAGTCAACCGTTGGATTTTGTAAGCCGAGATATCTCGTCAATGGCAGTGAACGTGTTAAAGTGTGTAATGTTAACATTAGTTAGAGAAAAAGCGAGCTCGCGCAAGTGCTGACACTGACTGCTTCACAGACTGACTGAGCTAATCTGAAAATGCTTGACTGAAAAAGGGCCGTTGCCTACCAACAAGGTCAAGATTAAAAGTCCATACTCTTAACAAAAACTAAAACTTCACTGAGAAGGGACATTGCACAACAGGGATTAGGACTAGACAGTCAGCTGAGTTCAAAGACAAGTTTCCTTTACTGTGTGCTGATGAAATTTAGTAGCCTAGGATTCAGTTTTAATTTCAAAGTTAATTTCATTGTTTGTTTTGAGTTGACCTTTAAATTCAGCTCAAGCAACTAACCTTGCTAGCTTTGCATACAGAATATTATTTTATGTTAGGCTATAGTGCAAAATTGTTTTTGGTTCATTATGAAAATGTGATGGGATGAACTGGACACCATATTCTCAGTAGCCTACCCTATTTAATGGGAAACCGCAAATCAGCAACTGTTGTTTACACACAAACATTGACTTTAATGACCTCAGAGATTACTTCTGTGTACTTATACTGTATATTATTCAACTCATCATGAGAAGACCTGTCATTCAAGCCTAATATGAAGGCTCTATGACGATTTTGAAAAAACTGCCTTTTAGAGCTCAAAATTGGCAGCCATCTTGGATTTGAAGGTAAAAAATAAGTAAAATCATTATATAAACACCAAATATGTATTCCTTGACCAGAATAAGCTCTGAAACCATGTATTGTGCATCATTGTAGGTCAAACCATTAAAAAGTTCATTTCCACGGCAGACATTTTGGATTTTGGTCTCTCAAATATTTTCCCCGCCTTTTTTAAAAATACACCCCGGCTAAATTTGTTTATTAACCCTCCTAGATGACAAATC
Organism: Poromitra crassiceps; assembly: GCF_964638095.1. NCBI lineage: Eukaryota > Metazoa > Chordata > Actinopteri > Beryciformes > Melamphaidae > Poromitra > Poromitra crassiceps. Next base: position 2,031,613 of record NC_139646.1, read on the forward strand.
CATTGAGAAACGGACCTTCGCTCTCCACGGTCACGGAAGTGCCACAGATGACCCTACTATCTGGTCTCCATACACTGCATCTACAACATGACATCTCTGGTCTCCATACACTACATCTACAACATGACATCTCTGGTCTCCATACACTGCATCTACAACATGACATCTCTGGTCTCCATACACTACATCCACAACATGACATCTCTGGTCTACATACACTGCATCTACAACATGACATCTCTGGTCTCCATACACTGCATCCACAACATGACACCTCTGGTCTACATACACTACATCCACAACATGACATCTCTGGTCTCCATACACTACATCCACAACATGACACCTCTGGTCTCCATACACTACATCCACAACATGACATCTCTGGTCTCCATACACTGCATCCACAACATGACACCTCTGGTCTACATACACTACATCCACAACATGACACCTCTGGTCTCCATACACTGCATCTACAACATGACATCTCTGGTCTCCATACACTACATCTACAACATGACATCTCTGGTCTACATACACTGCATCTACAACATGACACCTCTGGTCTCCATACACTGCATCTACAACATGAGATCTCTGGTCTCCATACACTACATCTACAACATGACACCTCTGGTCTCCATACACTACATCTACAACATGACATCTCTGGTCTACATACACTGCATCTACAACATGAGATCTCTGGTCTACATACACTGCATCTACAACATGACATCTCTGGTCTCCATACACTGCATCCACAACATGACACCTCTGGTCTCCATACACTGCATCTACAACATGACACCTCTGGTCTCCATACACTGCATCTACAACATGAGATCTCTGGTCTCCATACACTACATCCACAACATGACACCTCTGGTCTCCATACACTGCATCCACAACATGACACCTCTGGTCTCCATACACTACATCTACAACATGACATCTCTGGTCTCCATACACTACATCTACAACATGAGATCTCTGCCCAACACCTTTCTCCACTACTGACTACTCCATTACTCCACATGTCTCACTGTGAAGTTCCTGATGCGTTCCGACGCATTCAGGCCATAACGTGGGCTGGCAACGTGGCCAAAAAAGTGAGCGCTTGCCTTTGTTACATCGGCCAAAAGCCGCCAGTTAAAATAGTGTTCGCACCGTCCTCTTGCATTTTCACATAAGGCCTACAAGACAGACAGGTCGGGAGGAAAAGAAAGCACTTGAGGAAACCGTGAGTTTGCTCATTTAATTAATTGATATAAGCGATTGTGCGAACGATTAATTAATGAATAGGCTATGTGAACGTTAGCGGGCACTTATCACCCAATGGACTAATGCAGTAAGTACTAGGCTATACTGTAATCTCCTTGTTGCATTTTTAAACTGGCAGATGGGGGGGGGGGGGAGAAACGATTCAACTTTTACTTGTTTACTCACCTAATTTGGCTCTCTTCCAAATAATCCAGCCACGTAACTACGTCCATTCATGAAATGATTAAATAGCACCGGGACATTAAAGGTTTGTAAAGTGCCATTTAACCACCCGCCCACTCAGACAGACATGATCCAGAACATGAGCTGCCGGTGTTAAACAACAGCAGTGTTGCCAACAATGCAGATCCTGTACTAGGGGCTCAGATCATTACCATGGTAATGATCTGAAGGACGCCTAAGCGCAGCCCCGTGGTGCGCAGCCAGTTGTCACTCTGCGCCCATGTTAACTGATCTGACCGTCTGCACTGCCCGTCTGCACTGCCCGCGCACCAGTTCAGCTCTCTGTTCTACTTTTTACGCAAGCCGCGATCGAAAGAGACGGCGGGAGCAGGGGGAAAGAGAGAGAGGTGGGAGTGACGTTGCTATCTGAAGTGGGGCTTCAGGTGGTACATCCGGCACAACAGAGCTAGAGAGGGACAGAGAGAGACTACAGACCTACCTAGTGTCCTCTAGTAAGAGAGTGGCGTCAGCGGAGGACCAAAATGCGAGACTCATTAGCCAATGAACAGCCAGGAATGGGTCTCGCGCTACTTTTGCATGCTAAAATAAAGCTGATAATGTACAATTTGATTCAAGGGATGACAAACCCTTTCAAAGTACAACACCAACTGTCTATTTTGCTGCAACTCGACAGTGCTGCTTTTTTTTACTCAAGAGTTCCACTTTCTACTTCCTGGAAAAAAACTGGTCCGTTGGAGTGAATGGAGATGTCGGAACTCTTCTATTATACGGCTCTGGACCTACCTACACAACAACGTTGTTAACAAACACTCTTTGTCCTACTGTGGTCAGTCATTCAGTGTTTACCCCAATCCCAAGACATGGACATGTCACGAACAGTTGTCATGAACACATGACGTTATACATGACAACAAGAGGTTGTAAACTCATGATACAAATGAGGAAGATATGTCAAAACAAAAGATGAAGACGAGCGAGTTGCTGATGCCCGGTGTGGAAAAATACGCTCCTTTTGTGGACAACCAGGAGCCTGCTCGTGAGGAAAATGTGCTTCGCTTCTGCGCTTCCGCCCCCTGTGTGTCCATAGCCTAAGGCGGATAATTGTTTCTAAACATGCAGGATAGCAGCTGGTAATAATGCAGATTTTACTGCATGTTTAGAAGGGGCTAGAGCAGGGGTGTCAGACTCATATTAGGTAGAGGGCCAGATTTGTTCAACTGAGACCTCATGGGGGCCGGGGTTTTTTTATTACTAAAGTCAATTCGACTCATTTACCCATTTACTTCACAAAAGAAATACTGCTCTTTCCATTTCTCTTGAAACTGCCTGCATTCCGTGTCAACCTTTCTCTTTTTCGACAGCATCTTGTTGATTCCTTTGTTTTTTGGTAGGTAGCCGAATGCGCGATTCAATTCCAGCGTGGCATCATGGCGGCTTTGTTTACACCTGATGACCTACTGACATACTTCCTTGTAGTGCAGGTTAATTAACTTATGAATGAACTCTTAGCTTGCTTATTAGCCACACGTAGTTAATGATAATAGGGTGCGAATTTAATAATAATAATAATTCAATTAAAAAAAAATATTATTATTATTATTATTTTTTTTTTTATATTCCAAAACATATCGCGGGCCGGATGAAACCTGCCCGCGGGCCGTATCTCTGACATCCCTGGGCTAGAGTGTAGGGCTGTGGCGATTCCCTTATCTCCCGATTCGATACTATCACGATTCTTGGGTGCCGATTTGATTTATATTGCGATTCTTAACACATTCACTGCCAACAACGTGTAAACACGTTTTCAGAATCCAGCTGTTGACTGCCAACAACGTGTAAACACGTCCTTGGCATCGATTTTTTTTTTTTAACGGGGGGTTGTGCATCTAACCCTTTTACATATCTTATATAAGTATTGGACGTGTACAACGTGTACAACCCATTCCACCGACCCACTAAGTGGCGACAAGGAAGTAGGAAGGCAAGCAAAAAGCAGTGTGATCCATCCATTTCCATTCTCATGAAAATGGATTGGCGGAGGTGCTTTCGTTTTCGCGTTGATTGCTGGCGGTGCGGGATTGCAAACTTGCATCGTGGATTGCGGATGGAGCACACTTTGAGGCACGCAGCGTAAATATGACCAGAGTCGCAGGGGCTTCATCGGAGCTCTCGGCCAGGGCTCCGGGAGGCGGGCGAGTCCAGCCGGGCTTCCTCGGGGAGCGGCCACGCAGACAGGCACAGCCAGGCACAGCGGCAGCGGGGCAGTGAGGCTGGTGACAAGCAGCAGGCCATTTTGCCTTGCAAAATAGCACCAAATTGGAAACAGCCATAAAAGGCTTTTAGAATGGGATTTTCAACCCATTCTTTTTTGTTTCTTTTTCGCTCTAATTTAGAGTAATTTAATTTCTATTCAGAAATTTATTTGAGAGGTCGAGAGTATGAGAAAGTGAATTTGCACAGGTAGGAAAGTGCTTGTTACACGGCGCTGCAGCCAAGAAGAACGCCCACGGAGGGAGGAGTTGAAGCAACTCTCCCTCTCCCTCTCGCTCTCTCCCTCTCTCTCTCTCGCTCTCTCTCTCTCCCTCCCTCTCTCTCTCTCTCTCTCTCTCTCCCTCTCCCCCTCTCACTAGGATTAAACCTAGTGCGTCTCCCTCCCGAGAGGGAGGGAGAGAGAGAGAGAGGGAGGGAGAGCGAGAGGGAGGGAGAGAGAGAGAGAGAGAGAGAGAGGGAGGGAGAGCGAGAGGGAGGGAGAGAGAGAGAGAGAGCGAGAGGGGGAGGGAGAGAGAGAGAGAGAGAGCCAAAAATGAATGGTTAAAGTGACTGTTCTATCCAATTTCACAAAAAGCCGTTTATCTCTGAATATTTTTTCTGACGCTAAAACCATGCTGTATTCAACTGCTAATGCTTACATAACTACTAACTCTACAAACTAACTCTTTTAGACAGAGAAAGTACACATTCTATTAGTACTTTTGAGATATTGTATGTTCACAAAGTCCAAGCTGAAACGAATCCTCGGCTCTTGTAAAATGAGCCAGAATCCTCAAAAAACGGCTTGGCAGAAGCTACCTACAGCAAAAAAAAACGGCTGGCAGTCAATGTGTTAAGTATTGCGATTCTACGATTATTGCGATTCGATATTACGATTTATTGCGATTTTTGTTTATTTTTTTCTTTTCTTTTTTCAGTTTGTTTGCTTTTTTACACTACCGTAGATTAGAACATGGGAAAAGTTGAATCATACACTAGAGACTGTATATTATATATCATGAGTAGGGCTGGGCGATATAGTTAAAAACAGGGGCGGACTGGGATCATAATTCAGGCCGGGCATTAGATACCAAGCAGGCCAGGCCGATATGGGCCAACGCGCGTGAAATTTGGGCCGTTTGAAGCCCAATTTTACAATGAGATGCACCCACTTTAACCCTGAAGTGTAATTATTACTTCAGACTAACTAATAAAGTAATAAAACCACTAGTAAACCAGTAGGCGGCGCCTGGCCTGCTGTTCAGTGAGTGGCCTGACTGCAAGCACCCAAAAAAAAAAAAAAAAAAAAAATTTTTTTTGTTTGTTGTTGTTGCGATTATCGATTCTGGAATAAAAGATCGATCCAAAAAATCGTGACATTAAAAATCGCGATACTTAGGTGAATCGATTTTTCCCCCCACCCCTACTAGAGTGTGACAGATACAGAATCAGATACAACAGATACAAACAGTGGACAAAAACTCATCACACTGCAGAAAAGCCAAGGGGCCTCCTGGTGGCCCAGTGGTCTGAGGAGCAGGAGAGACTCAACCCAGATGAACACATGAATCACATCTCCAAAGATGGATGTTTGTTACGGTGATGGTTAGGCAAGAAGAAACACTTGGTTAACATTAAGCTTTGGGTTTTAGTCACGGTTATATAATGAATGTGGCTTAACGGAAATGGGTTTGGCCGCCTAGCAAAGTACATCGAGTCTCAAGACGACGTCACTGCAACATCCTGGGTTGAATGTGACCCAGGGACCTTTACTGCATTAGTATTTCCTGCCTGTCATCATTTTCAACTGTCAAATAAAGACACAAACTGTCCACCCAAAAAGGCAAAACAAGAACACCGCAATAAAATGTGGCATGGCAGAGTTCCCCCTGCTCATCAGCAGAACGCAGCAACAAACAGAGGGACATTTCAGTTTATAATAGGCAAACTCCACCTGGAGTCTAGCAGAAATGTTTTCCCCGTCAGCCTCCACTGACCATGAGCCTAGCCTCTTATTACCTCCACCAAGGAGGAGATGTTTTGTCTGTCTGGGCTGATGTTCATGAAGCTTGGTGGAAGGCTGCAGCATGTGTCCAGGAAGGAAGAACTCGTTCAATGATGCTACAGATCCAATTTCGATTCGGGTCAAGGAAGGGGGGCGGAGCTAGAGAAAAGGGGCCGTAGATAGAGATGGGAAGGTCGTAGAGAGTCGTGTTTCCAGGGGTGGGTAGGAGGAGTGGGTGGGTCAGGGGTTAGGGTTGTGATCCGACTCACAACATTTGCATATCATAGCGGACTGGAGTAGTTCTTCCAGTTCCACCATGTGGCCGACCTGGCCTGGCCTACAATGGAGCGGAGCAGACAAAGCTTCCTCTTCCCTGACATTGCCAATGTGTGCCTGGATCCTCCTGAGTACAAGATGATGGAGAAAATGATGCCTAACCTTTCAGGTCTGCAGCACCTCCAACAAACCTCCCAACAGAGAGAGAGAGAGAGAGAGAGATGGGCAGACAGAGAAATGGACAGAGACAGAGAGCGAGAGACAGACAGACAGAGAAAGGGACAGCCAGAGAGAGAGAGAGCGAGAGACAAAGGGACAGACAGAGAGAGGGACAGAGATAGAGAGGACATACCGACAGAGAGAAAGGGACAGACAGAGAAATGCACAGAGAAAGGGACAGACAGAGAAATGCACAGAGAAAGGGACAAAGAGAGGGAGACAGAGAGAGTGACAGACAGAGAAAATGACAGAGAGAGAGAGAGAGAGGGAATGACAGAAAGAGGGACAGCCAGAGAGACAGAGGGACAGACAGAGAGAGACAGAGAGAGGGACAGACGCAGAAATAAGGAATGACAGAAAGAGGGACAGCTAGAGAGACAGACAGATAGAGAGAGGGACAGACAGACAGAGCAGAAGTGAACAGAAGCCACAGAAGAATTGTTTGGCATAAAAGACAATTTTGGGGGAAATGTGGAAAAATCAAAAACAAGATTGCCTCGTGCCAACATCCAAACCAACCAAGTACCGTCACACTCAGCCAAGCCCCAGGCAGCGTACATGTTGGAGGAGAATTCCTTGTTTGGGGATTTGAAGCAGTAACGGTTTGTTTGAAGCAGACCACAAAATGAGCACCAATCAAATGGTTAGTGAAAAGCACTTTCACCCCCGAAGCACCATGATAGATAGACTTAATGCTTATAAATGGATCAGTCGGAGGGTGATATTATAAACCTGACAATTATGACGCAGCAATACAGACAGACAGGCAGGCAGGCAGGCAGACAGGCAGGCAGGCAGGCAGGCAGGCAGGCAGGCAGGCAGGCAGGCAGGGCAACAGTCTGTGACTGTAACAGGAAGGGTAAAGACTGAGGCAACAAAACCAGTAAACACACACTCCGCTACACATATGCACACACTCACACAAACACAAACCAGTAAACACACACTCCGCTACACACATGCACACACTCAAACAAACACAAACCAGTAAACACACACTCCGCTACACACATGCACACACTCACACAAACACAAACCAGTAAACACACACTCCGCTACACATGTGCACACACTCACACAAACACAAACCAGTAAACACACACTCCGCTACACATATGCACACTAGGGCTGTTGAAACGAATTTTGATATTCGAATATTATTCGCATTTAATAATTATGAACGAAATTCGATTATTATTATTTTTTTAAAACGAATATTTTATTTTTTTATTTTTATTTTTTTTATTTTTTATTTTTATTTTTTTAGAACACTAGAACAGTGACAAGTTCTGACAACATACTTGAAGAAAAGAGTGTTAACTGAAGTTGACTGTTGAAGCTGCTATACTGATGTAAACCTACCTGTAGCTCTTAAAATGTATGTTCATTCATTGTTAACTGAAGTTGACTGTTGAAGCTGCTATACTGAATGTAAACCTGTAGCTCTTAAGTGCAATACGTGACTGATTTTTTTTTGTTCATGGCTCATTGTTGTTTTGGCAAAGTTTACTTATTTGTTTATTGATAAGGAGCTCAAACAAAGGCTGTGTCTTTTTTTATTATCAATTATTTTATTTTAGCATTTCAGACAGCACCAATACATCACTGATGAATATTAACTAAGCTCTGGTTATCTGACCTATTTTCTAATGCAATGAATGTATGTACATTGTACAAGGAACATGTTTTTTTAAATAAACATCATTGCTGGACTATTTGTGATAAGCCTAATATTATTTCGAATATTCATCCACCATTCACTTTTCCATCTACATTTGGTAAAATGCTTAGAAAAAGTTTTACTTGGTCAAACCCAAAGATTCAGCTATATTTACAATCAGAACATAACATAAGAGAAGACAACAATTCACTCAGACCAATTTTTTTTTTTTTTTTTTTTTTTAATTCAATTAAAAATTAATTAAAATATTCGAATATAATTCGAATATTAAAATGTATAAAGCACTGAAATTCGAATTTGATTATAGAGGGAGATTGATAGCCCTAATGCACACACTCACACAAACCAGTAAACACACACTCCGCTACACATATGCACACACTCACACAAACACAAACCAGTAAACACACACTCCGCTACACATATGCACACACTCACACAAACACAAACCAGTAAACACACACTCCGCTACACATATGCACACACTCACACAAACACAAACCAGTAAACACACACTCCGCTACACACATGCACACACTCACACAAACACAAATATGTAGTCATTACAGCATCTAAGCGGGGGTCTGGAATCGGTTGTCGTCCAAAACGTAGCGGTAAATAAAAAGATTGCCTTATGGCGAGAAACAACTGGAAATGATAGTTATCCAATCTTTTTATTTACTGCTACATCTCTGATTACAACCGATTCCAGACTCCCGCTTAGATGCTGTCCGGTAAATAAAATGATTGGTTAACGATCATTTCCAGTTGTTTATCATCATAAGGCAAGCGACCGCCAATGGAAACAAAAATGTTTTCTGAAACGTTCTCAGCAAAAGGAATAGTAATACTGCTTAACCCCGTTAATAGCCTGCATCCTCTTATACCTTGGCTCTAGCGGGGTAACAATACGCTTTAGGTTCCATACGCATTGCAAACCCAACAAATCTTTCGCTGCTCAACAGTGAACAAGTCTTCTACCTGTACACGGATATAATTGAAAACTAAGACGAAACACACGAAAAGGTGTTAAAACATATTGTTGTAAAATGTAAACTAGACTGTGAAAATAATAAAATAAATAATAATAATAATAATAATAATAATAATAAATGAAATCAAGGAAATTTCTATGGCATTTACACATTTTTGCTTTATTGAAAATGTATCGAACAGAAGCATTTATTTTGTGAACTGTTACATCCCTACTTGGATCAGTTTGATAGTGCTATGATGTGTGCTACCAATTCACATGTTAAGGATAAAAACAAGCACAGGTCCCTATACAGGTCCACGGTGCACGTTGAATTCTGTTCAATTCATTGCAACAGTTAAGGACTGTACGGCAGCAGAAGATGTGTTAAGTTATTGTATGCAAATCCAAGTCTTAACTTTTGATTTTGTTTCACTCCATGTAGACTATATAAATCATAGATAACATGACTAAACTATCTTATTTTGACTAGTATTGGTCTTCTTAACCTTTAGTTTGGCTTTGTTTTAATTATAAATTCTAATTGCACAAGTGATCAATTGGTTTGCACCAAATGCCTTGTATCAGTGTTTACAGAGCTCACACTCTCATTGCTCATTAGGCATCAAAAGCATTATAAACACATTATAAGCAGGATTTATAATCCATAACAATAACAATAATTATAGTGCAAAAGATCTAGGTAATCATAGTTAAAGAAATGATCCTAACCTCCTCACACCAGATCCTTCATCTCTTACACAGCAGCATGTACTGCTTTAATATACTGATGTGCTATGATGAAGTTTATATGCTAAACTGTGCACCTCAAATGGTGTTACACCCTGTTGTGTATTGTGAATACTCCAGCTAAACAAGGTTCTCGGTCAGGTCATTATAATAATAAATAATTGCTTGGATTTATATGGGGCCTTTCTAGATACTCAAAGCGCTTCACATATCAGGGGAGGGAGGGGGAGAGAATTCAACTCATCCACCACAGATGTGCAGCAGCACCCACCTGGGTGATGCACGGCAGCCAGTTTGTGCCAGAACGCTCACCACACATCAGCTCTCACGGTGGAGAGTTGAGGACTGAATGTGCCAATTAAGTAACGAGGGAGGCCATGATGGAAGGAAGACCTGTTTGGGAATTATTTTATCGTTAGTGCCTCCCTTTTAGACGGCGACGGCGAATTCGCGCTTAGGAAACGACACATTTTGGAACCACCCTCCAGAGTGGAATTGTTAAAGACGCTTCCCGCTGAGCGGGGCTGAGCGGTCCATGTAATCGCTTTGGAACGGCACATTTCAGAAACGTGCCTGCACACGCGACACAAGCGATTACGCCATAGCCATGTGCGAGTTGGCAACCAAAAAAAACGTCAGTATGAATGAAGTTTGGCAACATTCAGAATTAAGCTACACTGCGGCCAACTTCAGTTACATGTTCAGAACGTTACTGCTGCGAGGAGCCGATGGCTGTACCCGGTCGGCATTTAACGTTAGTTACAGAAGCACGTCGACAGTGTTTTCTCACTGCCAGTAGCCTACAGTAGGGTTTGACAGATAGCACACTCAGCGCTCCCGGTCATCGCTGCTCGTTAAAGATTTCCAATAGGCGTTATTCTGATAAACTGGTCACATATATGTTACATTCTCACCCGACAAATATTAAAACTTTAAAACAGTTTGGGTTTTTTTTTAAGCTTGAAAAAAAGCTTTTTGGCAAGTCTAAATGACTGCGGAAGGCGGACTCTACTTCCGCGTTTAAAAACCGGAAAGACGATTACGAAATGACGTCATGCAGAAGCATCCTTGTATGGGCAAAGAATAAGGTGATCACACTGCCACCTAGCGACCTGGCATGTACATTACGGCGTTTTAAAAATTCAACAGCGCTCATGTAAACAGGGAGAAGGTGTGAAGGAAAAGGTGTGAAGGAAACGCTATTGTGTCGTTTCTTTCAGAAACTGTCCTCGTGTAAAGGGCCAGAGTGCAGATGGGATCTTCAATGACCACAGAGAGTCAGGACCTCAGGTTTAACGTCTCATCTGAAGGACGGTGCTCACTCACAGGACAGAGTCTCTGTCTCTGTCCTGGGGCATCAGGGAGATTATTCATCAGACCATTCAGACCAGAGGGGAAGAGCACCTCCTACTGGTCCTCCAACACCACTTCCAGCACCAGTCTCCCATCCAAGGAGTATCCTAGGCCAGACCTGCTTAGCGTCCCCAGGAAAGCCAGTAATGTAATGCTGACTATCGTCACTTTAATACAAATCGGTATTAAACAATGTTAGCTACCAATAAACAGGACAATGGAAGACCTGAATGTATGTAAATGGGCAGCAGATAGTGGAAGTCAGTGTGGGAGCAGCTCGGCTAGCGCAACACGTACGTTTATCAGTTGAATGACCTATTCCATCAACGTCACATACCACAGGTAATAATGTTGTGTGAGGACGTTTGTAAATGAATGCCGAAAAGTGTCTCTGTGAGGCCATTTACACCTGGCGCTAACATGCATTTTCTGTGATCAGGTTGCAATCAGATTGTGTTTTAGCAATTGAAATGCCAGGTGTAAACACCCCCAAAACGCATTGAAGAAGGATTGCAATCTGATCGGCCAAACCACCTCCGGAGGTGGTCAGGGATGCATTGTGTACACATTGAACACAAGTGTAAACGCAATGTGTCCTCTCAATCTGGATACACCAACTTTATGCGGATTGAGAGGACAACCATTTCTGAAATCAGATTGCAATCAGATTGCAGAAAACGCATGTTAACGCCAGGTGTAAATGGAATCTGTGATATCCAATGTGCCATTAGTGTATGGGACTGAATGTGGCATTTAGCCCATAGGCGAGAAGCCATTGCGTCGTCAAAGACGCCTCCTAGAGGCCATCTCATGAAGTGACATCTCACTAAGCATTACCTGGGCGTCCGGGTGGTGTAGCGCTAGATTCCCTGCCTACGAACATGAGGGTCACAGGTTTGCGCCCCCATGTTACCTCCGGCTTGGTCGGGCGCACGATTGGCTGTGTCTGCGGGTGGGAAGCCGGATTAAGAAGGGTATGTGTCCTGGTCGCTGCACTAGCGCCTCCTCTGGTCGGTCGGGGCGCCTGTTCGGGGCGGAAGGGAACTGGTGGGAATAGCGTGATCCTCCCACGTGCTACGTCCTGCCGGTGAAGCTCCCCGCTGTCGGGTGAAAAGAAGCGGCTGGCAACTGCACGTGTCGGAGGAAGCATGGTGCTAGTCTACGGCTCTCCCCAGGTCGGCAGAGGGTGGTGGAGCAGCGACTGGGGCAGCAGGGGGAAAAGTGGCCAAGTACAATTGGGGGGAAATCAGACGGAGAAAAAAAACGAAGCATTACCTGACTGACGGACCTGAATTTGCCTTGTGATGCCCTCTGCTGCATCACAGGAAAAAATATGCTTCAACTCAATTCTGCAAATCATAGGGTTTGTAAACGGGGGTTAGGCGGGTTGTCGTCCTTTCTCCCGTTCTCTCCCCCTCCGTCTCTCCGGCCGGTTGCTAAATTGG
>NC_139646.1:2046534-2074034 GCF_964638095.1 Poromitra crassiceps
CAGTCAGCCTGCACTACTGCAGGTTAAGTCACATGGTCAGTCAGCCTGCACTACTGCAGGTTAAGTCACATGGTCAATCAGCCTGCACTACTGCAGGTTAAGTCACATGGTCAGTCAGCCTGCACTACTGCAGGTTAAGTCACATGGTCAGTCAGCCTGCACTACTGCAGGTTAAGTCACATGGTCAATCAGCCTGCACTACAGCAGCTTAAGTCACATGGTCAGTCAGCCTGCACTACTGCAGCTTAAGTCACATGGTCAATCAGCCTGCACTACTGCAGGTTAAGTCACATGGTCAGTCAGCCTGCACTACTGCAGGTTAAGTCACATGGTCAGTCAGCCTGCACTACTGCAGGTTAAGTCACATGGTCAGTCAGCCTGCACTACTGCAGGTTAAGTCACATGGTCAGTCAGCCTGCACTACTGCAGGTTAAGTCACATGGTCAATCAGCCTGCACTACTGCAGGTTAAGTCACATGGTCAGTCAGCCTGCACTACTGCAGCTTAAGTCACATGGTCAGTCACCCTGCACTACTGCAGGTTAAGTCACATGGTCAATCAGCCTGCACTACAGCAGCTTAAGTCACATGGTCAGTCAGTGTGCAATACTGCAGGTTAAGTCACATGGTCAATCAGCCTGCACTACTGCAGGTTAAGTCACATGGTCAGTCAGCCTGCACTACTGCAGGTTAAGTCACATGGTCAATCAGCCTGCACTACAGCAGCTTAAGTCACATGGTCAGTCAGCCTGCACTACTGCAGGTTAAGTCACATGGTCAATCAGCCTGCACTACAGCAGCTTAAGTCACATGGTCAGTCAGCCTGCACTACAGCAGCTTAAGTCACATGGTCAATCACCCTGCACTACTGCAGGTTAAGTCACATGGTCAGTCACCCTGCACGACTGCAGGTTAAGTCACATGGTCAGTCACCCTGCACTACAGCAGCTTAAGTCACATGGTCAATCAGCCTGCACTACTGCAGGTTAAGTCACATGGTCAGTCACCCTGCACTACAGCAGCTTAAGTCACATGGTCAATCAGCCTGCACTACAGCAGCTTAAGTCACATGGTCAATCAGCCTGCACTACTGCAGCTTAAGTCACATGGTCAGTCACCCTGCACTACTGCAGGTTAAGTCACATGGTCAATCAGCCTGCACTACAGCAGCTTAAGGCCATGTCCACACGGAGACGGAAGCTATCTTTTTTTTTTTCGTTTCAGAAAAGTTTTCCATAAACATGGAAACGTTTCAAGAAATGTGTGTATCCACATGAAACCACTGAAACCGCTGTAGAATAACAGAGAAAGACAATCTCGTCAATAATGGCATACAACCTCTAGGGGCGCACAGTCTATAATGTGTATCTCACTGTAGCAGCAGCTTAAACCCTTGGCTTTGCGGGGAGGTTTACCATGTCGATGAATAAAATGATTAAACCTACAGTATACAGGCAAATGCAGAGCTGTTCAGCAGGGCTGATGGTCTCCCTGTAGCCTACAATATAGAACGTTAACTATCGGTGACATTCCTGATATCATCCACTTCCATGATCTTTAGACATGTTGCAAACACATCCCAGCGTATTGGCCGCTCCTGCACATCACAGCACAGGCTAAATGATGCAACATAAATATACATTATATAAACTCATGGCATAAATGTGTTTTTATTGGAAAAAGTCGCGTCAAGTAAGCTAAAGTCTTGTTGGAGTGGACACGAGCGGATATCACAGACATCACAGTGCAACCGCGTGTTCCTCAAACCTCTCACTTCCCTATTCACGTTGTATTTACGAGGGCTATATATAGGGCAAGAGAGTATGTTGGTTACACTCAGGGTTTAGATTTCATTTCATTTCATTTTGTCCAATATTAAAATATTCCAGAATTGCATGTTGTATTAAAAATAAATATAATTTCTATCTAACACGTTAAGCCTGATTTTGTTTGTGTTATTGTAAAAATGTAGCCGCCGCTAAGCCTTCTGGGAAATATCCGATGAAGGGAGGGGAGGGGTGGATGGGTAGAGTCAGCTGTGTGGAGCCCTGAGGATGTTGTAGGCTACACGCTGTTCTCCGTGTCCACTTGTTGCTGACGGTGGTAATAGAGGAGCATTATATTTTGCTGCAAGATCCCCACTGCTGTAGCACGAACGTTACTGCCATGATTGTTATTGTTGCTGGTGGAGAGAGGTGGGGCTATGGCGTCATCGTTTCAGGAAAGATGCGTATGGGTTGTAAACACGGAAATGCAAGGGTGGCGTCTTCAGATTTAATCACTCTGGGACCCGTTTTGAAAAATTAGCGTATACGGCCAGAACGTATAGTCCCAGAACGCGGTTCCATCTGGACGAAACGGCTATATGACAAAAAACTTTAGCGGATACACCTAAAGTCGTCTCCGTGTGGACATGGCCTTAGTCACATGGTCAGTCACCCTGCACTACTGCAGGTTAAGTCACATGGTCAATCAGCCTGCACTACAGCAGCTTAAGTCACATGGTCAATCAGCCTGCACTACAGCAGCTTAAGTCACATGGTCAATCAGCCTGCACTACAGCAGCTTAAGTCACATGGTCAGTCAGCCTGCACTACTGCAGGTTAAGTCACATGGTCAATCAGCCTGCACTACAGCAGCTTAAGTCACATGGTCAATCAGCCTGCACTACAGCAGCTTAAGTCACATGGTCAGTCAGCCTGCACTACTGCAGGTTAAGTCACATGGTCAATCAGCCTGCACTACAGCAGGTTAAGTCACATGGTCAATCAGCCTGCACTACAGCAGCTTAAGTCACATGGTCAATCAGCCTGCACTACAGCAGCTTAAGTCACATGGTCAGTCAGCGTGCACTACTGCAGGTTAAGTCACATGGTCAGTCAGCCTGCACTACTGCAGGTTAAGTCACATGGTCAGTCAGCCTGCACTACTGCAGGTTAAGTCACATGGTCAATCAGCCTGCACTACTGCAGGTTAAGTCACATGGTCAATCACCCTGCACTACTGCAGGTTAAGTCACATGGTCAATCACCCTGCACTACTGCAGGTTAAGTCACATGGTCAATCACCCTGCACTACAGCAGCTTAAGTCACATGGTCAATCAGCCTGCACTACTGCAGGTTAAGTCACATGGTCAATCAGCCTGCACTACTGCAGGTTAAGTCACATGGTCAGTCAGCCTGCACTACTGCAGGTTAAGTCACATGGTCAATCAGCCTGCACTACAGCAGCTTAAGTCACATGGTCAATCAGCCTGCACTACAGCAGCTTCAGTCAACATGGTCAATCAGCCTGCACTACTGCAGGTTAAGTCACATGGTCAGTCACCCTGCACTACTGCAGGTTAAGTCACATGGTCAATCAGCCTGCACTACAGCAGCTTAAGTCACATGGTCAGTCAGCGTGCACTACTGCAGGTTAAGTCACATGGTCAGTCAGCCTGCACTACTGCAGGTTAAGTCACATGGTCAATCAGCCTGCACTACTGCAGGTTAAGTCACATGGTCAGTCACCCTGCACTACTGCAGGTTAAGTCACATGGTCAGTCACCCTGCACTACTGCAGGTTAAGTCACATGGTCAGTCACCCTGCACTACTGCAGGTTAAGTCACATGGTCAGTCAGCCTGCACTACTGCAGGTTAAGTCACATGGTCAGTCAGCCTGCACTACTGCAGGTTAAGTCACATGGTCAGTCACCCTGCACTACAGCAGGTTAAGTCACATGGTCAGTCACCCTGCACTACAGCAGGTTAAGTCACATGGTCAGTCACCCTGCACTACTGCAGGTTAAGTCACATGGTCAGTCACCCTGCACTACAGCAGGTTAAGTCACATGGTCAGTCACCCTGCACTACAGCAGGTTAAGTCACATTAGGGCTGCACAATATATCGTTTCAGCATCGTCATCGCAATGTGCACATGTGCAATAGTCACATCGCAGAGCGTGCAATGTCAAGTAAGGCAAATTAACTCATAGCCTACAGTAATGCACGCCCTCTCTGTTACGTTCTAAGCTCTTTTCCTACTAAGTAAAGTACCTTTACTCACTTAGCATCCTGCAACTGCAGCTAAAAACACACTCTCCTACTACGTCAACCATGCAGGTTACCCACTAGGCCACCTTCTTAAACGGGCAAGGCTTGATAGACCTACAGTATGCAAGTCTTTTGGTGAAAATTCCAGTATTTTTTCATATTGCAATATATATCGCAGAATAAAAAAATATTGCAATGCCAGTTTTTTCCAATATCGTGCAGCCCTAAGTCACATGGTCAGTCAGCCTGCACTACAGCAGGTTAAGTCACATGGTCAGTCAGCCTGCACTACTGCAGGTTAAGTCACATGGTCAGTCAGCCTGCACTACAGCAGCTTAAGTCACATGGTCAGTCACCCTGCACTACTGCAGGTTAAGTCACATGGTCAGTCAGCCTGCACTACTGCAGGATAAATCACATGGTCAGTCAGCCTGCACTACAGCAGCTTAAGTCACATGGTCAGTCACCCTGCACTACTGCAGGTTAAGTCACATGGTCAGTCAGCCTGCACTACTGCAGGTTAAGTCACATGGTCAGTCACCCTGCACTACTGCAGGTTAAGTCACATGGTCAGTCAGCCTGCACTACTGCAGGTTAAGTCACATGGTCAGTCAGCCTGCACTACTGCAGGATAAGTCACATGGTCAATCACCCTGCACTACTGCAGGTTAAGTCACATGGTCAGTCAGCCTGCACTACTGCAGGTTAAGTCACATGGTCAGTCACCCTGCACTACTGCAGGTTAAGTCACATGGTCAGTCACCCTGCACTACTGCAGGTTAAGTCACATGGTCAGTCAGCCTGCACTACTGCAGGTTAAGTCACATGGTCAGTCACCCTGCACTACTGCAGGTTAAGTCACATGGTCAGTCACCCTGCACTACTGCAGGTTAAGTCAGTAAGTTATTATCTGTATTCTGTAACATCATAGCAACAAGTGAAACGAGTTGTTCCTTGTATAAACCTACCGGTATTTGGCAAATGCTGAAAAAAATTAAGATGCGAGTATATTGTCAGCAAAGTCCAACAGTGTGCAGCAGTTGGACAATTTCTTATCTCTTTAATTTATTATTTTGTATTCCTGCGGGCAACCTGCACCTGATTTCTAAGTGGCTGTGCAGCATCTTGACTACTTCTGTCATCAACCATCCAAAAAAGCAGAAATGTTCAAAGAAAATTAATTGAAAATTAGTTTTACCTGGGTCAGAAATCTACTTGTTGGCTACTAAGTTATCAACAGTAAGATACAAAATAGTTTCATTTGTACCTCTTAACTCTCAACAGTTTCATTATTAGAATACCTCTGAACTTGAAGGCAACACAGCATCAAGGCTGCCCAAAGCTCTGTGTGTGTGTGTGTGTGTGTGTGTGTGTGTGTGTGTGTGTGTGTGTGTGTGTGTGTGTGTGTGTGCATGCGTGTGTGTGTGTGTGTGTGTGTGTGTGTGTGTGTGTGTGCATGTGCGTGTGCGTGTCGAGATCAAAGCAAGGCCTCTATTAACCCCATGTGCCAGTCTGGGGAAAAATCAAGTCCAGCTGAGGTCAAGGACAGTGGAGAGGGGGGACGTGTGTGTGTGTGTGTGTGTGTGTGTGTGTAGGAGAAAGAGAGAGGGAAGAGGGGGAGTGAGGGAATGTGGTGGGGCTTTGAAGAGGAGTGTGTGTGTGTGTGTGTGTGTGTGTGTGTGTGTGTGTGTGTGTGTGTGTGTGTGTGTGTGTGTGTGTGTGTTGAAATGGGGAACAGAATGTGTGTAGTTGTTGTTTGGGGGTTTTCTGGAGTGTTACTATGATGTGGTTTGAGTTGAATCAATGTGTTTATTATTGCACTGTAGAAACAGTTTGGCCTCCTGACTGATTCAAGAGAGGACTCTTACCTGGAAAAGTGTCTCTGAAGGCTCATCCAGAATGGTTTTTGGGGGGGCGATGACTGAAAAAGAGGGGTTTCAGTTTTTTTTTAAAGTATAATTTACATAATAATCAATGATAAAATCTACACGAGTCATTACCGATACAAGATTAATTTGTATTGAAGAAAGTGATCAAAACAAAAAACAGCATCACACATTGATTTAAACTTATTTATGTCATAAAATTGAGCATAACGTCATTTGTGCATATTAGGAATTTAGTTTTTTTCTGTTTTTGTTTTCTCTTGGATCATCTATAAATGTAAGGATTATTATTGCAATCTGATATTATTTGTTAGACAGCAAGCTATTCCAGTGTAATATACGGTCGGCAGTTTTTTTTTATATCTCACACCAATAATAGTGAGTAACAACATCTTCTCCACCGGAATTGATGTAGGAAAAATCAAATTCAAAATGACAGGTCAGCTGTGGCAAAACAATGACAATATCCAACACAAAATCTAAATCAACTCTATGTAGGAGGAGGAAAAAGAACGCTGCTTGGCTTCAGGAATCTGTTGTAAAACTGGAGAGGTGCTCATTGGAGATGGGGTTCTTGTCCATAAGAAATACAAAAGTAGGCAGGGGGCCTCTACTAAACTAGAACGACCGCAACGCGGACTTATGCCTCCGCCATTAGTTCATTCTGGAGTCCAAATCGCCATTTGAGGCAAATTGGAAGAGATTCCGTCAAGGCGCTCCTGTGATGTTGCGTTACAGAGCTTGGAAATTGGGTGTGTGAGAGCTCACCTTGACCTTTGACCTTTGACCACCAAAATCTAATCAGTTCATCCTTGACTCCAAGTCGATGTTTGAGACAAGTTTGATTAAATTCCGTCAAGGCATTCCTGAGATATCGCGTTAACAAGCTTGAAAATGGCGTTCGAGAGGTCACAGTGACCTTGACCTTTGATCTTTGACCACCAAAATCTAATCAGATCATCCTTGAGTCTAAGTCGATGTTTGAGGCAAATTTGATGAAATTCCGTCCAGGCGTTCCTCAGATATCGCGTTAACAAGCTTGAAAATGGCGTTCGAGAGGTCACAGTGACCTTGACCTTTGACCTTTGACCACCAAAATCTAATCAGATCATCCTTGAGTCTAAGTCGATGTTTGAGGCAAATTTGATGAAATTCCGTCCAGGCGTTCCTCAGATATCGCGTTAACAAACATCGTACAGACGGACGGACAGCCGTACGGACGGACGTACGTACGTACGGACGGACAACCCGGATCCATTATGCCTCCGGCCTGGCTATCGCCGGCGGAGGCATAAAAATCCAAGGCCCTCAGGTCTCCATTGAAATTAAAAAGCCTTTATTTCAAGAATAGCTTTAAGCCAACGCGTGTCGGCAATCTGCCTTCATCAGGGGTGAAACCGACTCCATGTAGATTGACCTGTGTGCTGTGTTCAGTGACTCTGACCAGCATTACACTTCAGTTTGGCTTTTGTCATTTCTTCAACATTGCTGCATCCTCAAGGAAAATAAACTAATAAATATCCCCACAGACTACAAATATAAAAAAGGGCCGAGAAGAAAGCTGGCAAAATTAATGTGGACAGAGCATTTCAAATGAATTTGTGTGGATGCAAAGAAATGTTGTTTTGTAACATCAAACCTTCATATAATATTTTTTTACTTTTTTAATATGATTTATTGTGTACTTGCTGCAGTGTTTGACGATGTTCTGATGAAGTATTGAGACATTAAATGACACTCACACAAGTAGAAGCAGAGCTGTGGATCCTCCATATGAATCTTCACAAAATGCCTCAGAGCAGCAACTGCACACACACACACGCACACACACACACACGCACGCAATTATTATTATTTTTAATCAAGTTTTTTTCTCTATTTCCCGCCAATTTCCTCCACAATTGTACTTGGCTAGGGGGTCCCGGTTGCTGCTCCACCACCTCTGCCCATCTGGGGAGAGCCGTAGACTAGCACATTATGAGACGTGCAGTGGCCAGCCGACCAGAGCCAGAGGAGGCGCTAGTGCAGCGACCAGGACACATACCCCTAATCCGGCTTCCCACCCGCAGACAGGGCAAATTGTGCCTGTATTGACGCCCGACCAAGCCGGAGGGAACACGGGGGCTCGAACCTGCGACCCTGGTGTTGGTAGGCAGGGAATCTACCGCTGCACTACCCGGACCCCCCATTGACATGCACTGATGAAAACAAATGAGATCTACCATATATCTTATATCTTATATCTTATCTACCAATAAGCATTCTGTGGCATATAGTTCATTTTCTCACATGGAATTTCCCTTAGAATTGTTGTTCTGCTGCCATTATGGGCTGAGGTGGATATAATCTCTGGAATTACAGAGCTGTCTCCTTCTGTCTGTCTGTCACTCTGCTGTGGCTTCAGACATAAATGTGATGGGTGAGCCGCAAGTAGCGTTAACATTGCAGCCATACCTGTGGCTAGCCAGCTCAACTGAACAGACTCCACTCACTGCACGCACGCACGCACGCACGCACGCACGCACGCACGCACACGTATAAACACACCTGTTTCCAAGGGCCTGAAGAAGCCCTGTAGAACATGCCTGTCTGGAAACTGGACCCTCAGGACCACCTGGCGATACACACACACACACCAAGATCTCACGCATCATCTCAAACTCGGGGAGGAATATGTTATAAGCACAGTGTACTGTCGGTACAGACTCAAATGGTGATTATGTGACAGTGTCAGTGGCACTCACTTTGGGATATTTGTCCATCTTCTCCTTCATCTGGGATTCCCTCAGAGCTTTAGTCATCAGAGGAGCCTCCTCAAACGACCTCCTGGAGGAACGGGAACAGGCAGGTGGGATGGAAGAGAATGATGAGACGAAAAAGAGCTGCAGGCCATCTCTTGTAAACTCACTAGTGTTGTGTGGGTGTGTGTGTGTGTGTGTGTGTGTGTGTGTGTGTGTGTGTGTGTGTGTGTGTGTGCGTGTGTGCGTGTGTGTCAGAGAGGCAGAGACGAATTGCTGTGGTGGGCTTAATTCCACCCTTTGGTAATTGCAGTCATTCACACGGTAGCAGTGGTGCCATGCTAAGTCAATGGAGATGGAGATGAGAAGATGTGTGTGGCGAAGCTTCAACCTGACAGCTGGGAGAGAAGAGGGTCTACACACACACACACGGCCTTTCTAACTTCTCCCTGTATGGCGTATCTGGAGGCTCTCGCAGTGTGCGTGCGTGGTGCGCTATAAACGAGAACACGTTTGCAAACAGCGTCGCAGCAGCTGCGGTTCTGCTGCGGCCACATCCAGAGAGCGCAGAATAAACTTGCTGGCATCTGTTTTGAAGAAGTGCTCATAAATAAAAAACTTCAAAAAGCACACAGTAATGCCGAGCATTCTCTCCGCGTACGGCTTCTCATTATTG
This sequence comes from Poromitra crassiceps, assembly GCF_964638095.1. NCBI lineage: Eukaryota > Metazoa > Chordata > Actinopteri > Beryciformes > Melamphaidae > Poromitra > Poromitra crassiceps. The sequence goes on from NC_139646.1 coordinate 2,055,870, forward strand.
CTACGGTATTCCACAATTAAGGTTTAGACATCTTCACGACACCGCACGACTCTGAATGCCACGCTGACTAATCATGTTAGAATTCCGTAGCAGACGATATCAATGTGCTCCCAGAAGCAACAAGGTATTTACGATGAATGTCACACACGGTCCCTCTGACCAGAAATCACCCTACCGTTGACTTCCTTCTCCTCACCTCGCACTCTTCAGCTGGGCGAAGCGCTTGCGCACGTCGTCCACCGTCACTTCGAAGAACTCGTCGGGCAGGTCCGTGTGGTCGTGGTGGCGACGGCTTCCAGAGTCCAGGTGGTAGATGAGAGGCTCCCTCTCCACTGGCTGGAGGGAGAGAGGGAGAGAGAGAGACGATGAGGGGATGGAAATCAACATTTGAAGTCAGTTTAAGCAGAAAACATGCTACAACGTCAAAGCCCTCGCCATACACGCCGAGGGCTACGGCACGGCTGGTGAGCCTGCAGCTCCCCGAAGATGTGACTCGATGCTGCTGACGTGAACAGCACAAGTATAATATAATGTAGATGGGGAGATAACAGGAGAGAGTGAAAGGTAGAGCTAATGGCATTTCCACCACATATAACAGCACAGTACAGCTCTACTCGACCTGGTCTTACTCGTCTCTACTTGATATAGACTCTGTTTCCATCGCCTCCGCCCACACCTGGTCGTCATAGCGACCGCATATCTGCCCTCCGCCCATAGCTGAAGTAGGCTATAACGTATAACGTTAAAATTAAATCCATACACGGAACTTTTAAACTGGTTATGAAATACTGGTGCCTGTAAATGACCTACAGTGTACATGGGCAAATGTGAGAATCAGCTAGCCTAGGTAAACCCAGCCCCCACGTGACCTGCTCTCTCAGTTCCCAGCCACTTGCCGAAGAAACAAAAATAAGACCATAAATTTATATTTTCATTCATTTTGCAATCAAAATCTAAAGGTTTTCATAAGCCACAACTCCCCTGGTAACACATGGGCAACCGACTAATACCTGGCACGATCCTTACCATCCCGTCAGCTTCTCATGCAATGGAAACGTTGTTCACTGCAGTATGAAAGGAATGAGTCCGCACACTGTAGTAGCTCATTTATTTTTCCTGTGTAACGTTTCGAGCTCATGCTCTTCTTCAAATGTCTGAAGAAGAGCGTAACGTTGTTCACTGTAAATAGGACGAACCTTGGATACCAGTTAGCAAGGGGACGTAACATAGTCCGCTCAGCCCTTTGGCTCAGAGCCAGAAAGCTACCGTTATGCTAGCAACTGTACAATTGACAATAAATATAATTGACAGTATGTTTAACAACAAGACAGGCTATCCAGCCATGTCATCCCCCCCCCAAAAAAAGAAAATGACAAACAATAAGATAGGCTCTGATGGCCGCTGCCAAGGAGGATTGTGGTTTAATTTATAGTCTACAGCCTGCGTTGACCAGGTAAACATGTCTATTAAAGTGCCTTGGAAAAACAGCGAGTTTTAACAAACTGCTTTAGTTTAGTGTGTATTTTTTTAACCAGTTTTAACTACAGATAGTGTTTTAGAGAAGGAGGAGACATCGTACTATAATTCGGCTCCCAGTAAAAACCTTGTGAATGATCAACACTGACAGAATCCTAACCTACAAACAAGCACCACCTCACCTCAAAAAGCTGAGCTTACAAACGACAGTGTGGCTAGCGGCACCGTCCGCAAAACTCCATTGGGGAAAGAGTGAATACTTCTCTTCCAAAAAAGGAAATAAATAAATAAATCATAATCGAAATGCTAAGGAGACATTAGCTAATCACCACAGAGCTGCACAAATCAGTTAACTTGGTCGTTTTCTCCCCGGTATGACAACGCTACGTTCCCCGGCCGTGCTGCTCAGGACCTGGCTTCTGTCAGCTAAGGTGACTGACAAGTCCTGCTTCTTCATATCTCCGAAAATGAAAATCAGATTTCTAAATAGCTGTTATTTTGATCAACTGAGCACACAAGAGTAATCTAAATGATTACTTTGACTATCTACATTTTCTTCTAAACTTATAAAAGTGCCATATTAACCCTTAATGGCAGTAGAGCAGAACGACTCTGCTGTAAAATCGTCTATATGGGCTGATTTATGAACTACTTAGTTAGGTGTACATTATCAGAAAATAATGGACACAGCCAATCAGAATCGAGTATTCACCCAGACCATGGTATAATAAAGAGGGAACAGGTCAAATGGCTGAGACTGCCTGGAGACAAACACCAACTAGTTTACCTCCAGGAACTCATCTATGTCGTCATCTTGCCGGTTGGCAGCAGCTTGACCCTGCGACAGAAGCAGAAAGAGGCTTGATGTTACAATCAATCAATCAATCAATCAATCCATCCAGTGATTCCCAAACTGTGGTCCGCGGACCTCTGCCTGGTCATCTGCGATTATTTTTTTTACAGACAACAGTTTTACATATACACATCAACCCTGAGGCTTGGGCCGATTTTCCAATATCGCAATATTTCCGGAAAATCGTGATTTTGAAAATGTACTCTCAGAGGCTGTAGCGGTCTCAGTTCTAAAGTCAGAGTGAGGCTTCTGGTATCATATGAAGAAGGAAGACGTAAGGCAGTGATACTCAACCTGACGCTCTAGAGCCACATGTGGCTCCTTTATGGGTGGTTGTGACTCTTTCAAGCTCTACATTAAATAAATAAATAAATAAATAAATAAATAAATAAATAAATAAATAAATAAATACATGATAAATAAAAAATAAAATAAAAATAAAGGGAGAGAAGATAATTTTTTGGGAATGTGTGTGTGTGTGTGTGGGGGGGGAAGGGGGGGGGTCAATGTGGCTCCTGAATAGGGCAAGGTTGTGTACCACTGACCAAAGGCATCTATTGCTACCAACCACGTCATGCTATCCTGTCAGGAAGGTGGCTAAATAACGCTCCAAATTTTGGCAAGGGAAAAACATTACCAATAATATTATTATTATTATGATTAATAATAATAATAATAATAATAATAATAATAATAATAATAATAATAATAATAATAATAATAATAAATAGTGTTTTGTGAGTGCTCTTAATAAATGTATTAGTTTGTTTTGAACTAGTTACCTTATGTTATTAATTAGCCTTTCTGATGCTATTGCATGGTTAAATCAGCCAATTTTACTTCATGGGTGGGGGGGGGGGGGGGGATGTTGGTATCTGCAGTGGTCCCTGGGAACTTTGGTTTGGTAAATAGTGGTACTTAATCTGAAAAGTTTGGGAAGCACTGAATCAATCCATCCATCCATCCATCTCACCTTGGTGTTATGACCATTGCTGGGTTTGGCTTTCTTGGCTTTGGGAGACCCTCCTGCTGCAGTCACAGCTGACAGAGATGATGCTGATGATGACGATAATGAGCAAGCCGCTCCACCTCCCCCTGCTGGCCCCCCGAGGCGTTGCCCCCCTCCAGAGAAGGGAATGAAGGGGGTGGAGGGAGGAGAGAAGGAAGGCGGCGGGTGGGTGGAGTTTAGTCCCGATGGCCCTGCTTTCTCTCCATCCTCTTCCTGCATTGCTCGTCCAGTGGGAACGGCCTTGGGCCCAACAGCATCCTGGGGGTCTGGAACCGCTTCCTGTTTGACAGGAAGTGTGCTTGTGGCAGGGGCGGGACATGGGGCATGCGAGGTCTCCGTCGGCCTATCAGGGCTGGAATTTTTGCTTGGCACCTCTGTCGCCGACGTCTCGGGCTGCGAGGGGGACAAGATCTGGGCGAGATGACGGGCAAGGCGTGCTTTCCTTGGCGATGGGCGTGGTCGGCATAGCAACTGTTTCCATGGTTTCCCCGCCATCTTCCTTTTCTGATGTTTTTGTTATTTTTGAGTAAAAACCCTTAAGGAGAGAGGCAACAGTATCTCCATCATAAAGCATAACATTCTCAGTATCAGCCCCAATACTGTACATACATCATTTTACATGGCAGGGCTTGAGATTCACTTTTTGAGGCACTTGTCCTTCGGACAAGTAAATTTACCTTTCACTTGTCGAGGCACAAAAGGTCACTTGTCCAGGTAAAAACTAGTCATTTTATAATAACTTAAAATGACTATGACATTTTCAATCCACTTGTCTCGGACAAGCCTTAACTCATTCTCTGCCAAAGACGTACTCGGACGTACTTTTTACAATGGCGTTCTGTGCCAAGGACGTACTCGGACGTACTTTCATGTTTTGCTTGTTTACATTAGATCAGACCCTTTCCCAGCCTGTGACATTGTTTCAAGTCAAACTGATGAAAGGAAGCGCTAAATCACGTTTAGTATTTATAGTATAGTCACCCATTTAGCAGTAAACAGAGTCCGTTAGTGAGTGACGATCATGAGCGGCCATTTGTGCATTGAGCAGCATTTGCGGCCATTGAGCAGCTGCCTGTGATTCCTGTGTGCGTGTGTGTGAGACTCGAGAGAGAGAGAGAGAGAGAGAGAGAGAGAGAGAGAGAGAGAGAGAGAGAGAGAGAGAGAGAGAGAGAGAGAGAGAGAGAGAGAGAGAGAGAGAGAGCGAGAGAGAGAGAGAGAGAGAGAGAGAGAGAGAGAGAGAGAGAGAGAGTGAGCGAGCATAAGGGTTCATTTGGTCCGTCCAGTCTTGGACTATCTGGTAAATAAGTTCCAGGAAGTAAAAGTCAGTAAAAACTTTTTTTTTTTTTTTTTTTTTTTTTTTTTTGGGAAAACAAATACTGTATATGTCTGATGTGTCACTGAGGCAAAAAATAAAAGGCTCAAAAGAGAGTTCTGCTTGAAACGGTGTCGTTCACTAAAAACCTCTTTTTCTCCTATTTCTGTTACAAAGGAGGGCATTTTCAGTGAAAACAAGCTAACTTCCACTGCTTGTAACTAAACAAGGAAACATGGTCGAGTTTCAGTTTTTTACAAGGGGTAAGAAGAGAGTCTCTGCTTTATTGTGAGATATGTTGTGTAATTTTATTCCTAGCACAGAATATTCTGTGGGTCCTGGAAGATCAGGAAATATGCTCAAAATCCTGGCACTGGGAGCACACAGACCGAAATGACCCTGGCAGAGAATGAGTTAATGTCAAGCCCTGCATGGGATGTGTAGCTCAGATATGTATTTGTTTATTTGTTTTTGTTTGTTTGACATAATCAAAAACATAGACAAAACAAAACGCACATAAAAATGATCTACCTGACAATGGCACTTCCTCCTGTGAGCCCCAGAGACTTCAAAGTGGCCTTCTTGAGTGCGTCCTCTCCATTCACCTACATACGCACACATACGCACACACACGCACACACACACACACACAGTCATGAGACTCACTCACATCTCTTGAGAGTGGGAGACGGAGAGTTAAAGGGACAGGACGTACCTCGTCTCTCATGTAGACACACACAGGAGAGTTAAAGGGACAGGACGTACCTCGTCTCTCATGTAGACACACACAGGAGAGTTAAAGGGACAGGACGTACCTCGTCTCTCATGTAGACACACACAGGAGTGGATCCAGACTCAGACAGCTCCGACACTCTTCAGAAAGATGGTGAGATGTAGGGGGGGAAAGGAGAGAAGAGGACGATTCAAATGAAAATGTAGAGACGCCAGCCAATGAGTTTGATTTGCCTTGACAGTGACAAAACAAACAGGAAATTAAACTCTGTGATTTTTATATTAAAGCTCGTGTGTTGCAGTGGCGGACTGTGTGCATGTGTAAACCATGTGTGCGCAATCCCATATAAATTAATTGAACCATAAATGTTTTATTATTGTTCTTCTGACCAATACAGAAAATCAAAGCTCTTCCTCTTCTTGTTCTTTTTTTCTTTGCTTGACATTCTTCCCAGAGAGTTGGACTCTGGTGCCGGAGCGAATATCCACTTCAGGAAAAAGAGGAAATTCCTTGGAAAAGAATGAGGATGTGGGGATGATGTCATTTAATAGAGAGGAGATGAGGGTTGGACAAGATGCACGAGCACCTGGGAACATACAGCTGGAACTACTGAGTAGAACAGCTGTGTGATGCTGGTGTGTGTGTGTGTGTGTGTGTGTGTGTGTGTGTGTGTGTGTGTGTGTGTGTGTGTGTGTGTGTGTGTGTGTGTGTGTGTGTGTGTGTGTGTGCGTGCATGCATGTATTAAAGCTTAAGGTCCTGTAGAGGGATAGTGGAAAGAGATGAGAAGAGTGGAAAGTGAAGGCGAGTGAGTAAAAATGACTCACTATGACATAGTGTATACACTACAGTATGGTCCGATTCGTTTTCAATACACAAATAAGTAGAAATGCCAGGGACATTTTCTTGATTATAACATTATTATTTTTTAGGAGAGAGAGAGAGATGTTAGTTCAAGAAGGGGCCAGGTGGAGCCTGAAAAGGTGTGTTTTAAGTTTTTGCCGAAAGATTGGCAGTGAAGCGGCCGTCCTGACCATAGGAGGGAGCTCATTCCACCATTGCGGTGCCAGGGACGAGAAGAGTCACGATCGGGATGAGCGACTTTTGAGCCCCCGTAGGAAAGCGTCCTGCACTGGTGGAGGAGCGGAGGGAACGGTGAGAGGTTTGGAACCTGACCATAGATTGCAGGTACAGAGGAGCTGTCTGGTGTACTGCCCTGTAGGCCAGTACCAGTGTCTTGAATTTGATGCATGCCGAGATGGGAAGCCAGTGAAGGTCCCGGAAGACGGGAGTGACATGAGAGAATTTGGGTTGGTTGAATACCAGACGGGCTGCAGCGTTCTGAATGAGCTGAAGCGGTCGGATGTCGGTGGCAGGTAGGCCGTCCAGGAGCACGTTGCAGTAGTCCAGGCAGGAGATGATAAGTGACTGGACTAGGAGTTGAGTCGCTTCTCTTGTGAGAAAGGGACGGATTTTGCGGATGTTGTAGAGGGAGAACCTAGAGGAGCGTGCTGTCGCAGCAATGTTGGCCGAGCAAGACAGCTGGTTGTCAAGGATCACCCCAAGGTTCTTAGCTGTTTGGGAGGGAAGCACAGTGGTATTGTCAGTGGAGATGGAGAGGTCTGCTAGAGGGCAGTCTTTCCCTGGGAGGAAGAGTAGCTCTGTCTTACCAAGATTGAGCTTGAGGTGGTGGACAGACATCCAGTCACCAATGTCTTTGAGGCATGCAGAGATGCGAGCCTCGATTTGGGTGTCGGAGTGGGGGAAGGAAAGGAAAAGCTGGGTGTCATCAGCATAGCAGTGATAAGAAAAGCCATGAGATGAGATCACATGGCCAAGAGATCTGATATAGAGATGGAAAAGCAAGGGGCCCAGGAGTGAGCCCTGGGGGACACCGGTGATAAGAGGGCAGGATCTGGAGAGGGACCCTCTCCATAACATAACTTATAAAAAATGTATTTTATTTTACTTATTTATTTTATTATCTTCACAGTCTAGTTTAAATTTGTATTTCAATTTATGGCAATGTTGTTTCTAACACATTTCATCTCTTTTGTCTCAGTTTTCGTTTATACCATGATATCCTTGTAGAAGTCTTGCACTGTTGCTTGCACAGTGAAAAAATTGTTTGGTTTGCAATGCCTATTGAACCTCAAGCCTTGTACCTAAATGGTTCAATACGAATATGTGTTTCATTACACTCCTAATATAAGCATTTCTAATAGTATCAATTAAAATACTTTTCAACACTCAAAGGAAACCACACACACACTGTGCACATGCACACACACACACACCTGGTCTGGGGAAAGTGTGTGAGCAATTCCCACAGATTCTGCCCACAGGAGAACGAATCCTGGAGCCGAGAACCATCCTCCATCTGTAGCGCAATCCGCACCTGAGCAACATGGAGGCAGTCACACACACACACACACACACACACACACACACACACACACACACACACACACACACACACACACACACACACACACAGACACAGACAGAGTGGTGAAGACGTATGCCAAAGACATAACACATTAGCCAACAGAAACTGTCCAGGAATAAACAGCAGGCTCAAAGTATGTAGAGACAAAATATGGGATCAAGCTGACAAATGCACACAGTATGTAGAGTAATTTGTCCATAAAGAGCAGGCTTGTCCTATTTAAAGGTATCAGAATCTTTACATTACTCTGCCATTTTTAGTTGCCTTTAAATAAAATACAGAAGCAAAGGATGGTTGGATGCAGAATGCATCTTTAACTCTAAACTTAACATGTTGTAAGAATTCATAAACACAAATAGGAGTAACGGCCCAGCGACAATGAATCACGTGGAATCGATGTGGAATCAAACTCAGCTCTCTGATTGAGAGTCTGCAATCTAACAGCACACGTTCCTCCATTGGGACCAAAGATGGTGAACAGACCAACTGAGTGACATTGCGATGATCCATAGAGCCGCTGCAGGGTTTTCCCACAATGTTTTTGAGACAAAGATGTCAAAGGCTGGAGAACACGCGTGGTATAATGTGCGTTGTACACCGTTTGTGCGCGCACCGTTAAAGGTTTTCAACAATTTAAATTTTCAACAAAGGTGGCAGCCAATTAAATACAAAGGTGGCGCACCTTTGAGTTATACCTTTTTTACATCAACTAAATACACTAATCCCACTAATACACATTTTTTTTGTTACCCAAGAAATCAGCAGGGGGTAGCAGCAGCAGCAGCAGCAGGGGGGCTCTCTTCCCCCTCCCTTCTCTCTTCTCCCACGGCTGGCCAGGCCAAGTGTCAGGCCAGCCAAAAGAAAAAGTAAATAGGCTTCTGATGCACGTTGGAGGAGACAAAGGTGTCTCAACAAACAGCAAACATTGTATCAAAATACTTGTTGTGATGTTAAGATTACATATGGAGTGAAACTGTGGCTCAGTGGCTGTAAAGCATTACTCAAAATGTTAACGTTACAACAAGGGTTTTATTTTGAAAGATCTGAAGCGGGTGACCTACTTACATTTTGGCTGACTAGACGGAGTCTAAGCTGGGCCTGGGCTGAGTGGGCTGCACTCGTGCATGAGAGATGGCATATTCCGTCAATGTAAAGTTAAGAAAGTCCAATTTCAGCCTGTGGGAATCACTGACTCAGTGACTCACACTGGAAAAGGGGCGGCAAATCAAGAGGAGGAGAAGCAGGGTCGGAAAATAATGCGTTGGACCGCCGCTGGGTTTTATATCGCCATGGCGTGCAGAGCCGTCACGTTAAAACCCACCTCACTTGCAGGGTGGCTCTAGCAGCTAAACTGCCTGGTTTGGCAAATTTTAGACTGAAGAAAATGCCAGTAGTTTGTGGATATTAGTGGGATTTTTGGCTAAAAGGGGCTTTAGGTAGGGAAAACGCTGCCGTGCTATCTATCACGGTGCTATAAACAAAACAAACACAGACTTAATTGAAAGAGGATGTCACTATATTAATTAAGTAATAATACTCACTGGCTAAATGGCATTTGTAGGTACAGGGCCTTGATAGGAAATGCAGACTGTTCTGCTCGACAGCCCTGTTAGTGTTTACAACAAAGAAAATGCTTTCATAACCCAGCAGGGATTAGGCTCCACATGTAGGTCTACCTCAGTCTGCACTGAATAACAGACATCAGTGCTGTTTCTGATGTTGTTTCTCTCTCTCGGAGTCATTCAAACCAGACCTTACGAGTTGCTTATGTTTACCCAACAATGGCGTTGTCGGACACAGAAAGCATGCTGCATCTCTGCACGCCAGGAGAGATGAAAAGGAGGTCTTGGTCTTGTTATTAACACCCAAAGACACATATCTGTGTCTGTATGTGGGTGGGTGGTTGTGTGTGTGTGTGCGTGTGCGTGCCTGTGTGTGGTAGGAGAGTGAGTATGTGTGTCTGTATGTGGGTGGGTGGTTGTGTGTGTGTGTGCGTGTGCGTGCCTGTGTGTGGTAGGAGAGTGAGTATGTGTGTCTGTATGTGGGTGGGTGGTTGTGTGTGTGTGTGCGTGCCTGTGTGTGTGTGTGTGTGTGTGGTAGGAGAGTGAGTATGTGTGTCTGTATGTGGGTGGGTGGTTGTGTGTGTGTGTGCGTGTGCGTGCCTGTGTGTGGTAGGAGAGTGAGTATGTGTGTCTGTATGTGGGTGGGTGGTTGTGTGTGTGTGTGCGTGCCTGTGTGTGTGTGTGTGTGTGTGGTAGGAGAGTGAGTATGTGTGTCTGTATGTGGGTGGGTGGTTGTGTGTGTGTGTGTGTGTGCGTGCCTGTGTGTGTGTGTGTGTGGTAGGAGAGTGAGTATGTGTGTCTGTATGTGGGTGGGTGGTTGTGTGTGTGTGTGTGCGTGCCTGTGTGTGTGTGTGTGTGGTAGGAGAGTGAGTATGTGTGTCTGTATGTGGGTGGGTGGTTGTGTGTGTGTGTGTGTGCGTGCCTGTGTGTGTGTGTGTGTGTGGTAGGAGAGTGAGTATGTGTGTCTGTATGTGGGTGGGTGGTTGTGTGTGTGTGTGTGCGTGCCTGTGTGTGTGTGTGTGTGGTAGGAGAGTGAGTATGTGTGTCTGTATGTGGGTGGGTGGTTGTGTGTGTGTGTGTGTGCGTGCCTGTGTGTGTGTGTGTGTGGTAGGAGTGAGTATGTGTGTCTGTATGTAAAGTCTGTGAGCCATCAACAGTCATCCATCCATCAAATGGACAAGAACAACAGATGAAACCCAGCAGTGATTTTACAGGCTAGATTATGATACGATGATGTCATAGTTTTACAGGCTAGATCATGATACGATGATGTCATAGCAGTGATTTTACAGGCTAGATTATGATACGATGATGTCATAGGAAACTACAGCTCAGCCGCAGGATGTTGTCTGAACACAAATCACATCGCGGTGGACTTGGCAACGCAGACGGATGATTTATTTGGGTCCAGGTACTGACTGAATAAAAAAAAACTACATCAAAGATATTATCTCAGGGCTTCTTAACACCCAACTGATGCATACATGTATGCACCCATGTGGGTTTAGGATGTACTGACTCTGAGCCAATACTGCTCAGTTCTTTACTATGAAAAACCATGCAGAATCAATTAACTGCCCATTTTATTATGTGTTTTATTGATTTTGTAAATTTTACGTCCCCCTCCCATCCAATAAACATTGTGCATTCACTTGTCATTGAAAAAAATTACATTTCTGGGCAAATTGTGGTGCAGTTACTAAATAAAAATGGCTACATATATGTAATGAACTATCTTAACATATCTTGAAACATATATTTACGTAATAGGCTTGCATTTTCTGTTTCAAAAAACCTACTGACTTGGTACTATATTGGTACTACTACTACCAATCACCATTTACAAATAGAGACTGAGATTATGTTGAAAATAGAGAGGAAACAGTATGAAAAGTTCATATCACGATTATATTGTCCAAAATAATCGTGGTTATCAGCATTATTCAAATGAAAATGCACGCCTGCATCTGGGAGACTGTAACTTTGGTTGATGATGGACATCAAGCATTTACCATGTTTTTCAAAGTGCTGTAATCAAACATGGTTTTGATATTTAAAAATTTAAACGGTATTACTAACCATCAGGAGTCTTATCACGGTTTATCAGTAAACTGGTAATCGTTTCATCCCTAGTTGATACAGTATTGACTGTTGACTCACACACACACACACACACACACACACACACACACACACACACACACACACACACACACACACACACACACACACACACACAAACACACACACACACACACACTTTTTTTTAACTAACCTGGTTGTCAGCTCCAGCCTGTTTCCTTGTACTTGGCACCATTTCCAGTTTAGCATTGTTGGGGAGGCTGGCGAACCTCCACTGCAGCGTCAGGTCCACAACATTCCTCTGAAACCTGTCACAGTGAGGACAGAGCTGTCACAGTGAGGACAGAGCTGTCACAGTGAGGACAGAGCTGTCACAGTGAGGACAGAGCTGTCACAGTGAGGACATTTCGAGTTATAGTCTGGAGGTCGAAAGGTTTGTACAGTGGTGTGAGGACCATCACCTCATTGTAAATACAAAAAAAACAGAGGAAATTATTTTTGATCCAGGGCACCTGGGGGATCATTCCCCAGTGTTAGTCCACAATGCCCAAATTGCCCAGGTCCATTCATACAAATACTTGGGTGTACATATTGACTGTAATCTGTCTTGGAATGTCCATGTAAACTCTGTGTGCTCTAGGATCCAGCAGCGACTGTACTTCCTGCGACGACTCAGGGTGTTTGGGGTCAGACAGAGGATTTTGTTATTATTTTATCATGCTGTTATAGAAAGCATTTTTCGTTACGGTATGTCTGCTTGGTTCGGCAACTTACCAGTTAAGCTGAAATCACAAATAAATAGACTGGCTCATACTGCAATGAAAGTGATGGGGGTGAGGGAGCACCCCTCCCTTCAAATACTCTTTGAGGAAACTGTAATCAGACAAGCTAGGAAGATCATTGCTGACCCCTCTCATGTCTTGTATTCAGAATACGAACTGCTTCCATCTGGCAGGCGTTACAGAGTCCCAATCAAGAACAAAAAAAGACACCTCAACAGATACAAATACTCTTTCATCCCCATATCAGTCAGTCTCCTAAACTCAGGTCATAGGTAATGTATTGTTGATTGTACTGTAAATTATTGATGTTTGCACTTTGGTTGTGTATTTGCACATGTCGGCACTGGTGTGCTATGCACTATTGTTTTTTTGTTGTTGTTTTTGTTATGGCACTGTGTATCTATGTGGCAGCCTGTATGTCCAAGACAAATTTCCCTCGGGACAAATTAAAATAATCTTGAATCTTGACAGAGCTGTCACAGTGAGGACAGAGCTGTCACAGTGAGGACAGAGCTGTCACAGTGAGGACAGAGGGACGATGGCTGTCACAGTGAGGACAGAGGGACGATGGCTGTCATGCTGCAGTCAGGTCAGGTGACCGCTCGCTAACCGACAGCAAACTCACATCTCGCTTATATAAACTTGCTCTATAGATACAGCTGGCCACAGGTGACACACACACACACACACACACACACACACACACACACACACACACACACACACACACACACACACACACACACAGCATGCTTGCAAAACAATGGCTCTCTTCTGGGACTGTTGTTTTGTTGTCACTTAAGGTGAGGTCATTGCAGCAGCAAAAGTAACAACAGTCAGTAGGGAGAAGACAAATAAGCATCATATATATAATATATATATATATATATATATATATATATATATATATATATATATATATATATATATGCGCACAGTAAAAACTATTTGCTGATCAGACAAAAACAAAAACAAATTGATTGCAGTAGCATACTTTCCTCTGTGGGTAAAACTCAGCTTTGAGTCCGTTTCTTGATAAACCATCGAGGCTGATCTGTCAACCCCCTTTCATGTCCCATCTAAACAGCTTTAAAGGACGATGCCTGCTGCTTTCCAAATTAGTTGTTTAATAGATCAAATAAATAACAGGAGATGCTACTTCTCACATGCAGAAGCTTATCAGAACAGTTGCACACTGCTTTAGCAATCCTCACGTGCTCACACCTTGCTAAACCCAGCCATAACAAATGTATTTAAGCCTACTGATGCAACCGTGAACCACCAGCTCCAATTAACTATCAATGGGCAGTAATTTAATTGACTCAGAGCAGTGGTTTAAGCTAACTAACTCCCTCAGCTAGTTAACCTATACTCACTTCAAACCGTGATCGTCGGGGTTAAATCCATGCTTTTTGCAGACGTCCTCCAGCACCTGAGGATAAGAAATAATAATGTCATCTCATAATATAGATGTTCTGCCGTATCGATCCTTTGACTTTATGCCGTAATGACAAGAGAAACTGATCAGTCACTGGCTAGTTAGCTAAGCTAGCGTTAGCTAACACAGAGAATGGAGTTTGCTCTGGTTTGGAAGAAAACGGAGAACCTTCCAGAAGCAGCTCGCCGTCTCGTCAGAAAACAAATCGTCTTAAACGTGAGTTACCTGTAATAACGGTGTGTTTGGGGACATTTTAATTGTCTGTCTTCTTCCATTTGGAGTGAGAACTGTCACAACGCTGGCTGCCATTGCGATGTGACGTCACTCTGTTTATTTGAATAAACTTTATTCACACAGCGCCTGCTAACAACCACACGTACACACTGTGTGTGTGTGTGTGTGTGTGTGTGTGTGTGTGTGTGTGTGTGTGTGTGTGTGTGTGTGTGTGTGTGTGTGTGTGTGTGTGTGTGTGTGTGTGTATTATATATATATATATATATATATATAGAGAGAGAGAGAGAGAGAGAGAGAGAGAGAGAGAGAGAGAGAGAGAGAGAGAGAGAGAGAGAGAGAGAGAAAGAGAGATTATTAATTAATTTATATAACCCTTCTTGTCCATATTTTTGTTATTGCTCATTGGAAATATTATGTTTTCTTTGCTGGGTGTGGGAAACAGTAGACTCCCGTACTTTCATTGCTGGTAGTCTATACAGTATGAATGAACTAAAATGTATTTGCTATTCCCCATACGGTCACATCCAACATGTGTGGACAATATTAAAGGTCCTATTGTAGAAATTACATTTGTCATATTGATAATATGCATAATGGAAAATGTTTAATGAAGACATTGACATTTCATTTTAAAGTGCTTACAAAGTTATAGCATTTTCAAAAGTCCACTCTCCCCCCCCTTCCCCCCATTCCCCCCTTCCCGGGCAGTTTCAGACTAATTCACTGCTGGACTCGGTCCATATTCTGATTGTTTCCCTTCACTGAAGAAATACTCAAATCCTTCCAATCAGGCCAGTTTGCAGAATTTTTATCTGCAATGCCTTCACTCATGGGTTTGTCAACCAATCAGAGTGCAATATTGTGAGTCTTCACATTTATTCAATTCAACCAAAAAACGTACATTTATTTGCAACACATCATGAAAAACATTGTTATAGCCATATCTTTGTACTGTAGCAGCCTACCAAGTATATACCAAACTATCTCACCAAGCCTTCCTCTGGAGTTCATAAAAGCCCAGTGATCCTCATAAGGGCAGAGGGCTGTCTGTTCAGAGACTATAGCAACAACATGTAGGTTCTGCTCCCCATATGGACTCCTTCATACACAGCCAATATTGTGCCATATGTAGCCGGTTTGTAGCCTAGTTTGACAGATGACCTGTACAGAATGAAGACCACTCTCTGTCAACATGAATCACACTGGATCAAAGCCGGGATCAGACTGGGCAGTCACAACACAAGACACATGGTGCCAACAGATGGAGAGGTGTGAGCCCAGTGCTCTAGGAGGCGTACAATTATTGACAGGCCGCTTCTGCAACATTTGTGTGTGTCCACCTGAGAGAGAGAGAGAGAGAGAGAGAGAGAGAGAGAGAGAGAGAGAGAGAGAGAGAGAGAGACAGAGAGAGGTGAATAGAGTTCTCAGTTCTGGGGGGAAATTGCCACCGTCTGAATAAACAAACAAACAATCAGTTTCCTTCCTCAGTCAGCAAGCTAGAAACTTCAAAAATGTGCCGGAACGGAGTACAAGCTTATAAAGACGTCTGTGTTGGGGAGTTTGTCAGGTTTTGTAAGACATCTCCACAGAGGAAATTAACCAGTTCATAATGAGATGCGAAGAAACCAACTCACTGAGACACACATGGCTTCCATATACTACTATACACAAAGGTGGGGTCTAACATTTCATTTGCAGTCCGTTGTTCAAATATCACACAGACTTAAAACAGATGCCAATTCTAATTTCAAGCGCTGATCATAATAAACCGCCGTGGAAACGGCAATGGGACCCTATGGAGCCAGCCGGGAGTGCTCACTCTAGCCCAGGCTGTGCTGTTTACATTAGAAAAACTGCGACAGTTCACACAACTTTCACACGACGCGCATATATTATACATCAGACTCTTGAGTTACTTCTGCTCTCACTCAGAATGTCAAAATATAAGTGATGTGATGTATTATATAGTACTATATATAATTGTTTTTGAGATATTAACATTGGTTTGGAATGACTCATACTAGTTAACTGCTGTGGTTCCAGGTGTTTTGTAGTGTCATGATGTCACGCTGATCCCTCGTATACGGTATAACCGGTATGAGTATATACACTACTTCTTCTTCTTCTAATGGCTTTCCAGCAGACTGGATGTCTTGCAGCACATTGCTGCCTCTCACTGTTGGATGGTCTCACTCTAGACTTGGTTCTTCTTCTTCTTTCAAGTTTTGTTTCTCACACCTCTTCAATCTTGGCTGTTGCGCCTCATCTCATGTTCCTCCACTCCTCATCCCTCCTGAGCAACGCACCTTCACCTTCATGAAGGGGTCCTCCATTAATAGAGAGTTCAGCCCATCGTCTGGTTCCTAAAACCTTCTCCCTCCTTCCTCCTGTGTGTGTGTGTGTGTGTGTGTGTGTGTGTGTGTGTGTGTGTGTGTGTGTGTGTGTGTGTGTGTGTGTGTGTGTGTGTGTGTGTGTGTGTGTGTGTGTGTGTGTGTGTGTGTGTGTGTGTGTGTGGTGCAGTCTCTGGACAATGCTCAAAAGGAAGGGACCAGCACTCTCCAATCCCGAAGCCAAAAGATTGGAACTCCACCCCCTATAATGCAGGTGATAAGACATGGTCTCCCCAGAAGTCTGCTCCACGCACCTTGGTCCCATCATCCCCTCTGCCTGCCACAGTACCTGGATCATCAGCTTCACTCAAGTTCAATAGAGCAGAGCCAATGTCTACACATATAGATCATGATTGAAAGCCATTATGTGACCTTATCACCAGAAGGGACTCATCTATCACAGTCTCTCAATCAATATGCAATATGCCTGCCCTAGTCTCGCAGCCAGCCATACACGCTCGCATACACACACACACACACACACACACACACACACACACACACACACACACACACACACACACACACACACACACACACACACACACACACACACACACACACACACACACACACACACACACACACACACACACACACACACACACACACACACACACACACACACACTGGCTCTGGCTCAGTCTCTCCAGCAGAAACATGACAAGAACGCCTAGACTTTCCTTAGAACGCCACATTCAATCAATCAAAGGCCACGTGGTCATATGATGACACAACATCAAAGGGACCGTGGTGCGCATTAGTGAAGGGGCGTGCCAGCCAGGCGTACGCGCGCTCTTGGTTTGTGGCCGACGCCCAGCACGGCGCATCATCAGCCATTGCCAACGATAACGATTGGCCCGGAGGAGCGAGAAGGGCAGCGGAGGGAGGGAGGGGAGGGGGGGTGCTTAAAATAAAATCCTACTTCGTCCGCTGTAGCTACATGAGGACCTGAATCTAATTGCCAACAGGTCGTCTACTATAATGAAGAAGAAATACGCCCATTTGACTGTCTGAAAACCACTCGACCTGTCGGAACTGATACAGACAGCATCTGACGCTCGGTTGCCAATGTTTTGGATATCCCCGCTGGAAGAACCGCACACGAATGAAGGCACTGCTGCGGCATGTGCGTCTGCAGGCGGTTTTACGCAGGCGCCTGTCCAATGCACCATGGAGAACCTTGAGCTGCGTTCATTCAGCACATCATCTTGTCTGATCGACAGAATCCAAGAGGTGACTTTTCTTTTTCGGAGAACTTTGAAACTTTCTAACGACTCTTAGGATATGCCCATTTGTCTTCAAATTCCCAATAGCTCATTAAAAACACCTTCCAATAACACAGACAGACAGTAGAAATGGGGAGCCGCGGTGCGGAGAGAAAGAGAAGCTGGGGCGGTCTGTCTGTGGCGCGTCTGCGGTCTGTCTCCTGTTTGCTCCTGCTGTTCATCCAAGTGAGCGCACCGGCCGCACCGGCGGAGGCGCGGAGAGCGCGGGCCGGCCGGGCGCACACTCGGCGAGTGCAGCCGCACCGGGAGCGGGCGGAGGGAGCTGAGAGCTTCCCGTTAGATTTCACAGCAGTGGAGGGCAACATGGACAACTTTATGATCCAGATCAAGAACTTGGCGCAGTCTCTCTACCCGTGCTCTGCGCAGAAGTTGGACCAAGACATGAAGTTACACTTTTTGAAGAATGTATCCGTGACTTGTAATGATGGGTCACCAGCAGGGTAAGTGAAAGGGCTTAATTGACCCTGGCTCGTATTACTGTTTTCGGTATCAAACAGGCAACTCAAAGATGCGTCATCAGTTTGTTGGGGAGAAAGTTGGGACAAATCCATGATGACT
>NC_139646.1:2084034-2094034 GCF_964638095.1 Poromitra crassiceps
CCTCTTTCTCTTTTGCCCCGCTTCAACATAGGCTAAATGATAGAAGAATCATTATGACTCCTGATGTTCCTCACACCTGTAGTTTTCTGCTTTTAGAAGTCCCGCAGATCTACCTGCTCACCAGCCCCTTTTCTAACAGATCTACCTGCTCACCAGCCCCTTTTAGAACAGATCTACCTGCTCACCAGCCCCTTTTAGAACAGATGTACCTGCTCACCAGCCCCTTTTATAACAGATCTACCTGCTCACCAGCCCCTTTTATAACAGATGTACCTGCTCACCAGCCCCTTTTATAACAGATCTACCTGCTCACCAGCCCCTTTTAGAACAGATGTACCTGCTCACCAGCCCCTTTTAGAACAGATGTACCTGCTCACCAGCCCCTTTTATAACAGATCTACCTGCTCAACAGCCCCTTTTATAACAGATCTAACTGCTCACCAGCCCCTTTTATAACAGATCTACCTGCTCAACAGCCCCTTTTATAACAGATCTACCTGCTCACCAGCCCCTTTTATAACAGATCTACCTGCTCACCAGCCCCTTTTATAACAGATCTACCTGCTCACCAGCCCCTTTTATAACAGATCTACCTGCTCACCAGCCCCTTTTATAACAGATCTACCTGCTCACCAGCCCCTTTTATAACAGATCTACCTGCTCACCAGCCCCTTTTTATAACAGATCTACCTGCTCACCAGCCCCTTTTATAACAGATCTAACTGCTCAACAGCCCCTTTTATAACAGATCTACCTGCTCACCAGCCCATTTATAACAACAAAGATAAAGCCCTCAAAGTGTCATCATAGCCATATTGCAGGTTTTGCTGTGCTGTCAACCAATAAAACAAACGTGATAATAAGTGGTTCACACACTTCTCCTCTAAATTATATAATATAGGGATGGCATGCAGTGTTACAAAGGAGATGGTTTTTGACCATTTTTATTTCAAGGGGCATCCCAGCGCATCCCTCCTCAAATGGACTACTGGTTGTACCAGTGGTACCTGTACCACAGGTTGAGAACCACTGGGTTATACTATTCCACCTAACAGCATTGTTCTCTCTCATAGGTTCATCCCCTATTGCTCCAGTGATGTGTGGAGTGGAGCCACAGCAAAGACAGACCCAAGTAAGACACGACAGACAAGTGGCTTTACTGTGCAAGATTCCAATCTATGGCCAGGATTAAGAAGGAGAAGATGGATAGACAGATATATATAACAGTAGAGAAGAGGAGTGTGGGAGTGGGCAGGAAAGCTAATAAGACAGAGGTCTTCTGAACCAGGAGCCAGTTGTGTTCTTTTATTTTCTGCACTTTCATGGTTAGCCTGCACCAGGGGCGGACTGGGATCATAATTCAGGCCGGGCATTAGATACCAAGCAGGCCAGGCCAATACGGGCCGACGTGCGTGCCGGCATCCGAAGGGCGGCGGCGAAAAATTTGGGCCGTTTGAAGCTCAATTTGGGCCGTTTGAAGCCCAATTTGGGCCGTTTGAAGTCAGATTTGGGCCGTTTGAAACCCAATTTGGGTCGTTTAAAGCCAGATTTGGGCCGTTTGAAGCCCGATTTGGGCCGTTTGAAGCCCAATTTGGGCCAAGTCCAATTTTACAATGAGATGCACCCACTTTAACCCTGAATAAAGTAATAAAACCACTAGTAAACCAGTAGGCGGCGCCTGGCCTGCTGTTCAGTGAGTGGCCTGGCCTGGCCTGCAAAAAAAAAAAAAAAAAAAATTTTTTTTTTTTTTTTTTTGCAGGCCAGGCCAGGCCAGGTCACCGGGCATTTGCATATGCAGTCCGCCCCTGGCCTGCACAGATAGGGTCTGGGTTCCTCTGAGAAAAAGTCTGTGATCATAAATACATTTCATTACTATGTGTGGCTCTGTGCTCATTTGGACATGTTGGTGTGTGTTCTCAGGTGACTACGCCTTCATGGGCTCTCTGATCATCAAGGAGGTGGTGAACGAGCTGCTGACTAAAGGTCTGGACAACGCCAAGGTTCTGCTTCTCGCAGGCAGCAGGTCCGTTCAGCGTGTGTGTGTGTGTGTGTGTGTGTGTGTGTGTGTGTGTGTGTGTGTGAGGGGGTGTGTGTGTGTGAGGGGGGGGGGGGGGTGTTGTGGCAGCACTCCTTCAGTTTCTGAAAATGTTTAACTGAGCTGAAGTCCATGCAAAAAGCAACGAGTGTGACGGTCTCGAGAGACCAGTAACTCCATTCAGAACATCAAGTGAAAACAGACGGTCACAGACTAACAAGATTCATCCTTTTGTTATGCTGCTCCATGGACTTTCTTATTCCAACTGACTGTCTAATGATGGTGAACATCAAACATAAGAAATGTATATAAGAAATATATGAAACTACATGAAAATCTAATGTTCTACTGCATAATAATCCAATAAATATGACAATGGTACAAATAAACTTGATGACACTTGATGACACCGTCCCCGGATGTGGAAACTACAGGAGAGCAGGCTGAGAGAGGTAAATAGAGCAGCTCACATTTATGCCAGTATCATATAATAAGGATATGAGCCACTGTGCAGCAGAAAATAAGCTATTTACAGGACGTAATGCACGCTCAGCAGGTGCCCCTACCGCCTCTGTTCTAGCTCTATAATGCTTCATTTTCAGAAAATTCTGTTCAGGGTGAATTGTAAAACATAAATACAGCTGGAAATAAGGTCCAGGTTGTAAAAAGAAAAGGGAAAAAAAAAAAATCCTTTAACACTATTTTCATTATTTCAAATGTACAAATCACAAAATATATCTCAAAATGGCTTCTTTCAAAATGGCTCTGCCATGTTTGCTTCTCTGCTACTAAAAGATAAACACTAACGGCCCAATCTCGTCCTTCCTCCCACCCAGCGCGGGCGGTACGGGCGTCCTGCTGAACGTGGACCACGTTGCTGAGCAGCTGGTGTCCCAGGGGCACCCAGGGGTGCGAGTCCGGGGATTGGCTGACTCCGGATGGTTCCTGGACAACAAGCAGTACAGATTTACCGACTGTCTGGACACAATCAGCTGCGCCCCAATAGAGTCCATAAAGAGGGGGGTCAGGTAAGAGAGATGGGGAGATGATTGATGGTGTTAGTGAACAGGATGGAGGCAGGGAGGGTTGAATATCTTCTAAACCAATTATTAGCTTTTATGTGATACTTTCCTGTTGGGCACACTGGTGGAAAAAACTAGTAAAGTAGCAATACCATAATGGAAAAATACTTAATTGAAAGTAAAAGTCCTTCATTCAAAGGTTTACTTTAGTAGAAGTATACAAGTATTTAGCAGTCAAACGTACTGGTCCCTTTTGTAGTGTTAAATTATTGATGCATTAACCTGTGAGTATTTTAACCTTATTCTGCAAAGTAGACCTTGTTACTATAGCCATCAGATAAATGTACTAAGAGTAAAAAAGTACAATATTTCCCTCTGAAATGTAGTGGAGTAAACGTATAAAGTCTCCCAAAATACAAGTAAATAAGTCAAGTACCATTACCTCAAAATTGCACAGTGTACTTGAGTAAATGTACAGTACTTTGTTACTCTCTCCACCTGTGGTTGTGCAGGTACTGGGGTGGGCTGGTGCCGGAGAACTGCAGACAGGCTCATGTGGGAGAGGAGTGGAACTGCTTCTTTGGGTATAAAGTCTACCCCACGCTAAGAAGTGAGTGAGCGCGAACAAGTGTTTTCTTAAAAGGCGGATGGAGGTAGAGATCGATGCTTTGATGCAGGCTTTAAACTCCGACTAACTGTACCATGTGCTGTCGTGCAGTGAATAATAATATAATAAAATAATAATATAAAAATATAATAATAATAAAAATACCATGTGCTGTCCAGGCCCGGTGTTCGTGGTGCAGTGGCTGTTCGACGAGGCCCAGCTGACGGTGGACAACATCCACTTGACGGGGCAGCCCGTGCATGAGGGCCAGTGGAGATACATCCACAATCTGGGCCATGAGCTGAGGAGCACGCTGCGGGACGTCCCGTAAGGCAGACCCGCACGCACGCACGCACACACACACACACACGCTGTACACACACACACACACACACACACACACACACACACACACACACACACACACACACACACACACACACACACACACACACACACACACACACACACACACACACGCTGTACATACACACACAAAGAAGTGAATGTTTTGCTGACCGTTTGATTCTGCGTTCTGAATGACAGGGCGATGTTTGCTCCAGCCTGCCTGTCTCATGAGCTCATTACCAGAACGTGAGTAAATGAAACAATCAAAACTTAGATCATCAATACACTCTTTGTATATATCTTATCTATATTGATAAATAGATAAGACAGACTTGGGATATATATTCTTGGGAGTTGGCAGTGGACTATCATAATAAAGTGATAGCTGCTATCCCTTCTTACCTCTCGCTTCTAATCCTTCTGTCTCCATCTGCAGCTACTGGATGGACATTGAGGTGAAAGGAACCTCTCTGCCCAGAGCACTGCATTGCTGGGATCGCAGCCTCCAGGACAACATCCACGTCAATGGTAGTCACGGCAACCACAATCACCGAAACCACAGGGCCCCGCCCACCAGGGGCTGCCACCTGCATTTGATTGACAGCTGCCCGTGGCCCCACTGTAACCCCACCTGCCCGACCATCCGTGACCAGCTGACGGGACAGGAGATGAGCGTGATCCAGTTCCTGAAACATCTGGGCTTTGACGTGCAGAAGATGGCCCAGGAGCAGGGCATGGACCCGGGGAAGCTACTGGGCATGCTCAATAACGGCAACTGACCCACAGCCCCAGTAGCAAAGTAGAGCATGAATGGCCACATAGAGTAGCGATTCTAAACATTTTTCATTATCAAGGAGATTAATCGACTACACAATGATGAGATTTTGTCTCTCAGACCCACATCTGGGGATATTTCTATTGCCAGATGTGAGTTTGTCCATGTAGAGATAACAGAAACCACAATCAGAACAGTTATTCTCTGTTAACTTCTTGTAGAATAATGAATGAAGTTTAAAAATTCATCAATTTGCTGGGGACCCCCCTAGAACCCCCCCTAGAACCCCCCTAGAACCCCCCCAGAACCCCCCCTAGAACCCCCCTTACCATTCTACAGAAAATAAGACGGTGCTGAACAAATTGAATGGAAGGCAACAGGAAGATGGGAACAAAAACAAATCAGTTTCCAAAAGACATATTCTTCCTCTATCAACAAACAAAAACATGAAACCAACTCAGTCTTTTGAGAACTGACTGGCAGACTTTGAAGTGACTGATCAGTTCATATTCTTGACTCAGATCCAATCAAACCAGCATTATGTAAAAAAAAATCAAAAAATCATGTTTGAGGTGTTTAAATATTTAGATGGGATCAATTTCACATTGGTTTTGTATATCTATCCTGGTTTTAAAGTATAGACGAAGATATATAGATGTTATTATTGTGAGACACAAATATATAATTAAATGCAGGTACAGTAGGTATATATATATTTTAATGTGTACATGACATGGAGACTGCCATAGTGTGTTTGAGTTTTCGATGGGAAAGCACTGGATTGAAAGTAATATCTCACAAATAATTTTAAGTATTCCCTCCAGCTACAATACTTGTGTGTAAAAAGAGAGGAACAGACATTTGTGGGGATTTGGTGCCCTCTTCTGTCGACTCTAAAAATCACAATCCTAAATCAGTTTGTGGTGCTGTTGTCTCAACCTCTCACCCTATTATGCTGCTTTTTGTTATTTGGGAAAATATGAGAATTTATTGGGTAATGTTTACTAATAAAGGTAACTATATAATACAGGTACAAAGATTAGTATTTGTTCTTCAATCCACTTTAAAGTGCTTGTATATTTATTTTTCGACTCCAACATCTTTGATGGGCGTTATAGTCGGACACAATGAGTAATTGTAGGTATGTTTCCTCCCTGTTTGTAAATACATGTTCATAAAAAAACTAAGATCGATCGATCTATTTATCTATTAATCGAATTATTATTGATATTTTCTTGTGCAATGGCTAAGCATCAGCAGTGCTCACACATGGACACTAATAAATACACAGTGAGGTGATAATAATTTAATTAAAAAAGTATGTTAAAAACTCTTGAAAACAAAGAGCATAAAGGTTAAAGGAACACTCTGCCCATTTTCAACCAGCTTTGTATCATTAGAACATCAGTAGTATATCAGAAAACTGTAAACTGTTTTGAAGTCTGTCATTTAATTTGACAGTTATTGAGTGTTAAAGTGTGGACCAGTGACATCACTGGTCCACACTAACTCAAATGAATAACTCATTAACTCAAATCAACTCTCAATAACTGTCAAACTAGATGAATGATGAATAGTTTGACAGTTATTGAGAGTTGATTTGAGTTAATGAGTTATTAATTTGAGTTAGTGTGGACCAGTGATGTCACTGGTCCACACTTTAACACTCAATAACTGTCAAATTAAATGACAGACTTCAAAACCGTTTACAGTTTTCTGATATACTACTGATGTTCTAATGATACAAAGCTGGTTGAAAATGGGCGGAGTGTTCCTTTAAGTCAAACGGAGACCTGTTCCAGGGTCGGGAGCTGAGAGCATTTCCTATATTAACAACACAGATGCCTACAGAACACCCACAACATCCACAGCTCACATACTATGGCATACAGTTGAACTTGATAAAACAACTAATGATTTAAAAACCCAATTTAAAATGACACTGTACAAAAAGACTACATACTAAAAAAAAATTATACAACAGAAATAAAATAACCTATTTGTTCACAGTTGGTATGAAAGTGCTATTAGGAGAGATGAGTGAAGACCAGCTGGTTCAGCTAGACTTATTAAAACAGTCAAGATACTTTTCTCCATCTGTCTTTTTTTTCATATTGAAGCCACGCCAGCTGACAGCATTTTCAAACTCAGCAGCACAGCTTGCCTCTAACTGGCAGGCCACCCATAGGGGGCGCTGGTGAAATTCAGCTGGTAAATTCTCTCCTCCCCTCAATTTCTTTCTCTTGAGCCATCCGATCGATCCAACTTACAGCTCATCGATCCAACTGGCATTTCTCAGAATATTGGCCTTAAAAGCACATTTGTCCAACTTCACAGTCCTCAGTAGTCAGTACCAAGGGGAGCCACCTTCTCACTCCTCAGAATGAAGGTCTTGTTATTAACACAAAGTCGCTGGTTGCTTCTTATGGGGATGTTGGCAGTGGCATATTGGCAGTTTTCCATAATGCTTCAGTGAAATACTGAAGTTTCTCTATGGCAGTGGTTTCCCCTCTGACTTTTCTCTTCTCTGGTGGTCCCTCCTCCACTTTATCCCCTCACTCGCCATAGAAGCGGACGACACCAGAGGGATGTTAAAAGTAACAAATAAATAAGACGTGAGGATTCATTTTTAGGGAATTTCCAAATCGAAACAGTGGCAGGAGTGGGAGCATATCCAGCTTGCCTCCTGATTCCATTCCAATTATATCCACGCTGGTTTAAGAGGACAGGTTTCACTGCTCAAATGCTGGAAAGATCTCCAAACCTCAGTGCACAGAGAAGCGGGGACTGGGAGGCCCTTCTTTCTTGGGCTCTTAACTGCTCGCGTCCTGGAAAAACAAAACAATGCAAGACTCTGATTGGATGGACTGAAAGAGGAAGACTCTGATTGGATGGGACTGAAAGAGGAAGCCAATGAGAGAGAAATAGCTGCTGTTGCACAGATTTGCATTAGAAGCGCTGTGGTGAAGCCGAGCAGCGGAGCGGTAAGGACTGACCTGGCTGGTGAGGCGGCGAGGGGAGCTGCGCTTCCGCTCGTGGATGCCCTGGAGGCGCACGATCAGAAACTTCTTATCCTCTCCCTCCTGAACACAGAGGAACAAACATAGGGAGGTAAAGAGCAGGGTGGGACAGACGGTGACAAAGTCAGTGTTGGGCAAGTTACTTTCAAAATTGTATATAATGTACTACCTATACTGGTTACTTTCATTTGAAAGTAATAAGTTACTTTACAATATTACTGTGTGGAGAGTAACTCGTTACTTATTACACTACCTTCGTAAATACGTTCACCAAAATAACAGCAGTAGGAGAATGACATCCCGTAAAAGAATTTCAACCATCCTGAAGTCAGTGTAAACTAAACAGTCCAAAATTCTAAGTGTTATCCTTTTCCTTTGTTATTGTCATCTATAGTGGTTATTTGCATAAAAACACAGTTTGATTAGGAAATTATTGTATCTTATTATTGTATCTTAAATATGTGCTTTGATTTAAAAAATATATATAACTCAATTTGTAACTTGTGTTACTTGACAAAGTAAGTGATATAATATTGCTGAAATCCTATTGGTAATAAGTTAGATTACTGAGTTAATGCTAAAAGTAATATAGTATTACCTGTAATATGTTACTTTTGTAATGCGTTACCCCAACACTGGACAAAGTTAAACACTGGCTATGACCAAGGACAGATACATGTTGGAGAGAAAAAAAGAAGCGCAAAAGAGAGAGTAAGGGTGTAAGTAAGCCTGACAGTGTCAGTGGATCCCTGACAGTGTCAGTGGATCCCTGACAGTGTCAGTGGACACGGGCAGAGCAACAAAGGTGTTGTCTTACATTTTCTATCTGCTCCTGGAGTAAGCTGATGATCTTCCTCTGACCGTCCACCACCTGAGAGTGGAAGTAGATGACGATCCTGAAGGAAAGGAGAGACAAAGAGAGTGAATCAATATAACCAACACAGCTCTTAGTAATAACGCACTGTGATACTTCATTGAACCCCTTCAAGTGACACTTCGCCAGAAAAACAATACAGATTTATTTGACACATGATCTCACACATATCCAAAAACTGTAAACAGTTTTGCAGATATTCATTTGGTTTGACAGTTATTGAGAGTTGATTTGAGGCAGTGATGTCGATTCAGAAGGCACTGAATTAGGGATGCCGGTGGCGACTAATTTCCCCGACGTTTAAACGGAAATTTGAATGTCTAGTCTATAAGTAAGAAACCACTCAGAAAACAGCCAAAACTGAGCGCAATTTAATCTATCAGGTTAACACGTTGTCTGAAAAAATAGTGTGTGTTAATTATGTTCGTCCT
This sequence comes from Poromitra crassiceps, assembly GCF_964638095.1. Taxonomy (NCBI): domain Eukaryota; kingdom Metazoa; phylum Chordata; class Actinopteri; order Beryciformes; family Melamphaidae; genus Poromitra; species Poromitra crassiceps. The sequence goes on from NC_139646.1 coordinate 2,093,147, forward strand.
AATCATCAATATTCACAACATCTTGTGCTGTTTATGAACATTGCACATCAGAAAACATCAACAACTCACCCCAGCGGCATGTATTCAGGCTAAATATAGTCCATTTAAGTTACGAAAGCCTTTGCATTCAACAAAGTTGAGTGGAAGCATCTTGTGCAGTCATTCATTACCTATGAGCTGCATTATCTTGTGTGGCTAACGTGTTAGCTTGTCTGGCTAACGCGTTAGCAATGCCATAGCGTCCACATGTCCTTGCGTCCACATGCCTGTGCTGAATGTTGGTTGAGTGGTTCACGTTATATGCCAGTTTTATCTGACAGCCTACATACATACAAGCGTATTTTCATTTACTGGATCAAAATACTGCCAAACTGCGCTGGCTTTATGAGATGCCATCTCCCTTCGGGTCCTTTCCACTACATTACAGCCAATGCTGCTCCACTCCCACTAACCCATACCTGGTTTGTTTACATCCGGGCAGCATGAGGAGGAGGGGGGCTACAGTAGTGGCTGGTAAAGACGCAACAGCTCCCACCCGCATTGTTTATTATTATGATGATAATTGAATGAATAATGAATAATAATTTAATTATCGTTTAACCGACTAGTATTTCTCGTGCCGACTAGTGAGGGAGTGGGCATTTAAACATTTAACCGACCAGTCGTCGGCATTCCTAAACGGAATCATTGGGTTGTATTAATTACAAGTCTTCTGATGACATCACTGGCATCAACTGAACTCAAATCAGCTCTTGATAACGGTAAACGTAAATGAATGCAAAACTGCAAAATAAATCAGCAATGTTTTTTTGGTTTAGTGCCCCTTTAGGTCAGCTACAGACCAGCACCCCTAGAGCCGACACTGTGTGTGTGTGCGTGTGTGTGTGT
>NC_139646.1:2099034-2156534 GCF_964638095.1 Poromitra crassiceps
CAAACCGGTTTCGATTTTCGAGCGTCAAATGAGGTTCCAGCAGCGACCAAAGCCTCTGAGCTCCCCCCCTTCCTCCCTCTCTGCCCACTTCCATCCCCGTCTCGATAAGTAGTGCTCCTCAAACTCTCACGGCAGTTTAAATACAGCAGGCATTAATACGCTACACTAGCAAGACGACAACGTGAGAATAAGGTTCTAAACACATCGGCTAGCAAAACATAGCCTATCCCTGGATGTCATGATGAGATTAGAATAAGTTTGGACAGAATTGCATAATTTCCCCCCGCAGCGCTGCCTTTTTTCTCTCCCCCTCTGCACGGCAGACCGACAGACAGGTAGGATGATCCAACAGCCTCTATCCCAAGCTTGCCCAGATGACGTGCTGAACAAAAGGCTCGATTTCCCGCTGCAAAGTCGATCTCTGAGAAGAATACTAGACAGGCCCGGTTCTACGGGGGTGCAAAAGCATGCATTGCACCCTTATTTTAATTGTCTGCATGCTCAGTTGAAAAGTAATTTTTTTTTTTTTTTTTTTATAATAAATGCTACAGCTGCACACTTACTGTTTAAACTTGAATTATAGTTGTTGTTTTTCTTTGTTCTTTGATGTGATTTTATGGCTTTTTGGCACCTATATGTAACCTTTTAAGGTTGAGATAATTGTATTATCATTATATGGTCCAAATATTTCAGTAAAGCACTTGAAATATTCTTGCTTGGGTGGTATCATTCTACTTGAAATGATGGTCAAATGCATTATTTTTAGTAAAATAACATGTCAAATTTTTGCAGCACTGTGCTCCAAACCACGCCGGAGCTTCTCCCCATGTTTAGAAAGTGATTAAGTGGTTTATTGAGTCATGTCTAGCAGGGTAACTGCGGCGGATAGTCGGAGACCTGATTCTACGGTTTTAATCCGCAGTTCATGTTTAGAAGAGGCTTATGACAGGGCCTCAAAACTACGGTATAACAACTTTTTTTAATCAGTCAATTGTGCCTGATTACATATAAATGAGTGGCCTTTTCCCCCAAATAGTGATGGTTCTGTCATTCTGTGGTGTATACATTTCAGATCCGATGCTTGCAGTGCGCTATAGGGGCAGAAATTGACACGCGTCAAATGACAAGCGTCAAGTTTCGATCCCTGTGCGTTTGGGGCTTAGGTGTGTGTGTGTGTGTGTGTGTGTGTGCGTGCGTGTGTGCGTGTGTGCGTGCGCATGTGCATGCGTGCACCTTGAACTGGGTGCAGATGTTCTCAGACATGAGTGTGACAGAAGTCTTCTTGATGACTTTGAAGTCCCAGGAGCTGAAGGCCTTCACAGCCAGTAAACCATGGGACTTGTCAATGCGGAAACTCTGGCCGAACGACTTCGACATGCTGTTGGATCAATCACATATAAACATGTACACACACACACACACACACACACACACACACACACACACACACACACACACACACACACACACACACACACACACACACACACACACACACACACACACACACACACACACACACACACACACAACATGAGCCAGATCACTTATAAACATGTACATACACATAACATGAGCCAGATCACTTATAAACATGTACATACACATACACATAACATGAGCCAGATCACTTTCAAGGTAAAGCCCTTTATGTTTCAAATGGTCCCATGTTTCGAGGTACATCTTCATGTTCAGTATAGACGGTTTTCACCAGCTGCAACCCCACAGCATTTCCTTTTTCTCAGCTTCTTCTTCTGTGTTTTATGGCGGTTGGCATCCTTAAATGTTGCATTACCACCACCTGAATTGTATCAGCTTCACAGTGCTAACTATTTACAGTGTCCACTTTCTCGGCTGTTCAGGGGGAAACACTGACATAGCCTACTTCTACTTCTATTTCTATTTTTTATTTATTTTTATGTAAAGATAGGCCTACAGCATGCGTGCAATAACGTACTGATAGTCAGCTTACTCTGTAACATGTAGTTTTTATTAGCCTCTCAGGCTAGCTCCAGACCGGACAACAACGGTTCCTACTACCCAGCGTGTGCACGTCTTTCAGACAGGGGTGGTTGTTCTGGCAACTATCATCAACAACAACAACAACAACAACTACTAACTACTACAAGACATAAAGACCGAAATAGGCTACCTTGTTAATGTGTCTGTCGGAGACACGGCCTAACGTTAACATTTAATATGAGCCGAATATCAGCCTGCGCTCAGCTATGTATACAGGAAGTAAACCGGATATCCAGGTGGGTTGTGATGGTTGTTATTGTTGTCAAGTTAAAACCGTCTATAGAGACAGTGCGGAGCACGTAACCATTCAGAAACCACGCCCAAAACGGGGGGAAACAAAAACTCCCCCCCCAATCCTGGCGTTCTCCTATGTCACGTTTTGCACACAAAGATCATATATACGGAAGATCAGCACTCCTTTGATTTCAACTTTAATTGGCGATTTCTTACATTTGTTGTCTGCGCAGCTTTGAGCTATGTTTAATTCAAGGAAAATTATGCTTGTGTATGGAAGTGAATGGAGAGCTTTTCCCCCGTGATGGGGCATGGCCTATTTCATGCAGTGTCTCTATGGTCAAAATGCATCCCTCAAAAGACACACTGTACTGTACCTGTAGACGAGGATGATACACGTGATGAAGAAAGCCATTGCTATGGTGAAGAAGTAGGCGAGCGGCATGTTGTAGGAGAGGTGCTGCGACGCACAGGCCAGCCCGGTTTCATTGGACACGGAGAGATTCTGCCCTCTGCCATCGTCCCTGCAGCTCTGACGCAGCATCACGTTTGAGTAGTAGCCGTAGTACATCACCGAGTCTGAGAAGTAACCCTGAGAGAGGGAGAGATGGAGAAGAGGCGTATTGGCACAGTTTCCGGTTCATTCATTCTGTAAGTCTACTGGCTCATATCGATAAGACAGGCCATCCAGATTCTTGTTAGGGGACAGGCAACCTAAATATCTCTATTTTGGCTTAGAATCTACAAATGGGGGATGAGGATGTACCTTGCTAACATGCACGTTTCCTAATTTGAGTTCCACTTAGCCCCACCTGCTTGTGATTATTTATAGTGAAGGACTGCTATGTTACGATTCTATAGTTCTTTTAACTTGACTACCTACAGTAAGGACTTAACTTAACTTAACTTGACTACCTACAGTAAGGACTTAACTTAACTTAACTTGACTACCTACAGTAAGGACTGAACCCTGATGAAAGCAGCAGGACCTGCTGAAACGCTATCTACTGTATGCATATAGGAGCTGTGAGTGTGTCTGTTTAGGCTCGTTAAACCCTGTTGGCCTGCACCTCCGCAATACGGCTGTGCGTTTCTTCATTGTTTGTGTGAACTTGATATGCAACTACTCGCCCATTGTGCGGCAAGTGTTTAGAAAAACATAAAAGCCTAAATGGTCTTTTAGGTGTTATGATATAATGTATTACTGCAGCTCCCTGGTGCTTACCTCGCCAGTGAGGAGCTCCAGCCCAGTGAAGGGGGCTCGTCCACCAGGCAGCGGGGCCGGCGGGTGCACAGCCTGGGGCAGCACCAGGAACGCACCGATCACCAGGAACAGGAAGAGGTTGAAGAAGAGGAGGGTCTTCAGGAAGAGGAAGTATGAAAGGACGCCAGTGCCGAAACGCCCGCTCACCCTCTTGAGCGGCACCTGCCACAGCTGGAGGGAGTGCAGGAAAGACAGCCAACTGTACCAACTCTGTCTCGCAGCCTGGGGAGGGGGGGAGAGGGGTGTGTGATTCATGTGATTCAATGTAAATTAATATCATGGTAATTATGTGGAAAATAATTGCCTAATGTGAGAAAGAACATTTTAAGAATTCTGGCAAGAAAACATACTGTACTGTATAGTGTTGTATAGGAGAATAGAAATGGTGAAACTTTTCCATTATCTACTAATAATTCATCACAATTTAGCAGTACAATTCCAGACAGATTGTCAACTCGTGTTTGTGCTTGTGCTTGTGTGAACTTGTGACTCACACTGAGAGAGTCATCAAGGCTTGGGCAACAAGACGATTGCAAAGCCTAGATACTGGTAACAACAACTACAGGAAACACCCACTGACTACAGGAAACACCCACTGACTCCCATGTTTAAGCTTCGACACAAGTCACATGTGGATTGTGAAAAAGGGGCTGCAACACAACATCAGAAAGACGTTCCTAATATTTTGTACTTCTGTCTGTCTGATCATGATGCATGAGAGGCCTACAGAAATACAAACTGGTATCTAGATACACTATCAGTGTTGGGACAGGACTTGACATTCTCTTGGGAAAAACTAGAACACAGGAAGTAGACCAGAAAAATAAGTGACTCACAATGATGATGTAATACTTGAGTTGACTGCAACAGGGTATCTGACTGCTAGAAAATGTGCGTTTCTCCTTCCGTAATGCTTTCCTCCTAGAGACACACAAACAGAGAGAGAGTGAGTGTGGTGTGGAATTCAGATTCACAAAGACGGCTTAATCTGACCAGTCGGTATAATGAGTGTAAAGATCAGTCTACCTGAGGTCACCTGAGGTCACTCTTCTTCTTAATCTGACCAGCTGGTATAATGAGTGTAATGATCAGTCTACCTGAGGTCACTCTTCTTAATCTGACCAGCTGGTATAATGAGTGTAATGATCAGTCTACCTGAGGTCACTCTTCTTAATCTGACCAGCTGGTATAATGAGTGTAATGATCAGTCTACCTGAGGTCACTCTTCTTAATCTGACCAGTTGGTATAATGAGTGTAATGATCAGTCTAACTGAGGTCACTCTTCTTCTTAATCTGACCAGTTGGTATAATGAGTGTAATGATCAGTCTACCTGAGGTCACTCTTCTTCTTAATCTGACCAGCTGGTATAATGAGTGTAATGATCAGTCTACCTGAGGTCACTCTTCTTCTTAATCTGACCAGTTGGTATAATGAGTGTAACGATCAGTCTACCTGAGGTCACTCTTCTTCTTAATCTGACCAGCTGGTATAATGAGTGTAATGATCAGTCTACCTGAGGTCACTCTTCTTCTTAATCTGACCAGTTGGTATAATGAGTGTAACGATCAGTCTACCTGAGGTCACTCTTCTTCTTAATCTGACCAGCTGGTATAATGAGTGTAATGATCAGTCTACCTGAGGTCACTCTTCTTCTTAATCTGACCAGTTGGTATAATGAGTGTAATGATCAGTCTACCTGAGGTCACTCTTCTTCTTAATCTGACCAGTTGGTATAATGAGTGTAACGATCAGTCTACCTGAGGTCACTCTTCTTCTTAATCTGACCAGCTGGTATAATGAGTGTAATGATCAGTCTACCTGAGGTCACTCTTCTTCTTAATCTGACCAGCTGGTATAATGAGTGTAATGATCAGTCTACCTGAGGTCACTCTTCTGACCAGTTGGTATAATGAGTGTAATGATCAGTCTACCTGAGGTCACTCTTCTTCTTAATCTGACCAGTTGGTATAATGGGTGTAATGATCAGTCTACCTGAGGTCACTCTTCTTAATCTGACCAGTTGGTATAATGAGTGTAATGATCAGTCTACCTGAGGTCACTCTTCTGACCAGCTGGTATAATGAGTGTAATGATCAGTCTACCTGAGGTCACTCTTCTTCTTAATCTGACCAGTTGGTATAATGAGTGTAATGATCAGTCTACCTGAGGTCACTCTTCTTCTTAATCTGACCAGTTGGTATAATGAGTGTAATGATCAGTCTACCTGAGGTCACTCTTCTGACCAGCTGGTATAGTGAGTGTAATGATTAGTCTAACTGAGGTCACTCTTCTGACCAGCTGGTATAATGAGTGTAATGATCAGTCTACCTGAGGTCACTCTTCTTCTTAATCTGACCAGCTGGTATAATGAGTGTAATGATCAGTCTACCTGAGGTCACCTGAGGTCACTCTTCTTCTTAATCTGACCAGTTGGTATAATGAGTGTAATGATCAGTCTACCTGAGGTCACTCTTCTGACCAGTTGGTATAATGAGTGTAATGGTCAGTCTACCTGAGGTCACTCTTCACGGCGATGCTGAGCGGCATGGCTCTGAGCATCCTGATTCTGTCACTCTCTGACAGGTTCTGCAGGTTGTTCACCAGGCGGTCCAGCTTACTCACTGGAACACACACATGGAAAAGCATCAGGTCCATTACACAGGGATGCAGGCACTCTTTCCATAGAAAAAGTAAAATACCTTTATTATTTTTTGGCCAATTCATAGCATACACATTTATGTTTAAAAAGCACCACCGCATTGCAGCACATACATAGCCTTCCTCAGGGTGCAAGCTGTGGAAGAGTAACAGCGCCAATGCCATATATAATCTCTATTAGGTCACATGATCTGGAAATAGCTGCTTTATCACATATCACACATGACCTACATCCACAGAACTACAATGTTTACATCCAGTAGGCCTACATACATTCAACACAAAAAGGAGAATATTAAGCACTAGGGGTGCACCGATCGATCGGCAAGCAATCTGTATCGGCCGATTTTGACCTCAAATATGCGATCGGCTGATTGCTGATATTTTTTTATATTATCATCATTATTATTATTTATTTATTTTTATAAAAAAAAGCCCTATCACTAATCAGGCTTTCCAACGATATAAAATACAATTAGTATTATTATTATTATTACAATTGGTATTATTAAAGGGGAGAAATAATCGACCGAAATAACGTTTCCAAACTTTTTTTGAGGAGTTTATATATCGGTGATCGGTCGATGATCGGTTGGGCAGATATTTCCCATAGGCGATCGGCAATCGGTGATCGGTGGCAAAAAACGTGATCGGTGCACCCCTATTAAGCACCGGTATCCCCCCTATATACATCAGAAACAATCACCGGTCACTGGCAGCAACTCAAAAGCATGCAGTCATTTTGAAGTGGTTTTATTTTTTTGTTCAACCAAACTTTAGAATGGGCAAGATGCGTGGCCCGTGATCTAAGCGACTTTGACCGCGGTCTGATCGTTGGTGCCAGGCCTGGACGCTCGGCATCTCAGAAACAGCTGTTCTCCTGGGATTTTCATGCACCACAGTCTCTCGAGTTTACAGAGAATGTTGCGATGAACAAGAAAACATCCAGTCGGCCGAAAGCACCTTGTTATAATGAGAGAGATCATTGGAAAATGGGTAGACTTGTTCAAGCTAACAGAAGGACCACAAATGCACAGATAAATAACAGCTCTTTACAACAGTGCTGTGCAGCAGAAGGGCATGTCACAACACACGTGTTGTCTGCCCTTAAGATAAATGGGCTATAGCAGTGGTTGCTTCAGTTCCCCTTTCCCTGATTTCTGAACCCAAGTACTGCCTTTACCCGACTACAACAATTTGCTTAGAAAACTGCAAGAGAAAACTATAGTATATGATGCAATGAATGAATGATAACCCACCTTTCGAACAATATAACATTACAAAATAAGAAATGGGATAAAAGATGTTAAATGAGTGCCTCCTGAGCAAATTTATTTTAACACTTCATCTTTCCATTTCCACCTTTCTCTCGAGTAGCCCCTGTAGTACCTCCACGTGCGCCTAGGGGTACGCGTACCCCAGTTTCAGAACCACTGGGGCTATAGCAACAGTCGAGCAGCTGCTACTAGATATAGATGTGCCTAATAAAGCGGCCGGGAAAAGTGTAGATAGAGATGAGAGATGAGAGTTGCACATTTGCATGAATATGTTATGCGTGTGCGAGCTTCCTCTCTCACACTCTGTGCTGTCAGCCTCCATGCCGTCCGTCTCCACGCCGTAGCCTCGGATGCTGGGTCTGGCTGAGTGGGCGAAGTCTCGGATGGAGGGTCTGCTCTGCCTGCGTCTCCGCAGCTGCATGGTCCTGTTATAGTACTGAGAGATAATTGCTCCCCTGTTACGGCCTAGGAAGAGGAGGAGGAAGAGGAGGAAGAGGATGAGGAAGAGGAGGAGGACAGAAGTAAACGATCAGACCGTTCTTGGATTTAGAAATTAGAAGGTACTCTGTGAGTGTGTAAACCTCTGCCAACACTAAACAATTCTCCAACTCGCTGTTAGACCCACAGACATCATTCCTATCCCTTAAATTTTAAGTGAGATTGATTTTTGTGACCCTGCAAATGTATGCTCTGGATTTGGAATGTAGTAGCGATCTGTTATTGTCATAGTTATCTAGAAATCTCAGATCCGGAAAACACCACAAAATGTAATAAATTGTTCATTGGCCCAAGGCCGATCAGTAAACCAAATTGTACGGTAATGTCATGGTCATTTCTTATGTTTTTAAGATATCCTGCTGACAGACAGTGATATAACCTTAGCAGATGTAAAAAGTGTGAAAAGGTCATATCCAATTTAAAATAATCAGTGGGAGTTGTATATAGTAAAATGTTATTAATTTGTGTAAAAAAGAATATAGTTTTAACAAGGTGTTTATGTGGGTGTTTGCACCATGTCGCAAGTACGCAAAGATGAGCTGTCATTCCCCACTTCTGCTTCCGATGGGGAGAGAAAAACTAAATTAATCTCATCTGACACTGATAGGAGCCATCAAGCCACCTTCATCTCCAGATAGAGAGTGTCTCTGTCAGCACTGCAGCACCTGACCACCTTCATCTCCAGATAGAGAGTGTCTCTGTCAGCACTGCAGCACCTGACCACCTTCATCTCCAGATAGAGAGTGTCTCTGTCAGCACTGCAGCACCTGACCACCTTCATCTCCAGATAGAGAGTGTCTCTGTCAGCACTGCAGCACCTGACCACCTTCATCTCCAGATAGAGAGTGTCTCTGTCAGCACTGCAGCACCTGACCACCTTCATCTCCAGATAGAGAGTGTCTCTGTCAGCACTGCAGCACCTGACCACCTTCATCTCCAGATAGAGAGTGTCTCTGTCAGCACTGCAGCACCTTCATCTCCAGATAGAGAGTGTCTCTGTCAGCACTGCAGCACCTGATCTCCAGATAGAGAGTGTCTCTGTCAGCACTGCAGCACCTGACCCGTCACACAGGCTGACAGGAAGATGCCACCGCCTGACATACTAACAGCTTCCTCATGAAACTCTGCTCAGCCTGAACACTGCCTTTCTGGGTCTATAGTTAAATAATGTGTAGTGCATGGCACAAATACCGCTAACCGCATGGTTTGGGAGTCTCACTGTACAGCTCAAATCGAGAGTCATGAGGATGGTAAAAACTGCCATGAAGGTGATCGGCAGAAAGGATTATCCGACACTTCAGTAACCTGGCAAATAGAGTTCTGACTGATCCAAACCACATCCTCTACTCTGAGTACGAGATGCTATCCTCGGGCAGACGGTTCAGAGCCAGCCGCTGCAAAAGCAATAGATATAGTCTATCCTTCCTTCCTACTTCTATTGCACTGCTGAATAGACAGCGAGCCCCTTCCTCACGGGTGGAACACCTGCACTGATGGGAGGAGGCAGTAGCTAAGTGCGCTTGTTTCTTTTCTTTTAGTCCTTCTTGTGGTTTCTCCTTGTTTTTCATCTCGCCATGGTTTTATGCTTCTATGATTTTATGTTTTTTTATGGTTATATGCTTTTTTTTATCTTATTATTTTATTTTATTATCTTATTTCACATGATAGTGCAATAAGGGTCAGTGCAATATGGGGGGTGCAATTTTTTTCTTGCCTAAACAGGCACTGCCTGTTCAACCCGGGTTCTGTTCAATGTCTTGTGAAAATGCTACTGTCATGTTGCTGTTGTTTTCTTTCTCTTGTTGCTACATGTTTTGCCGATCGACATGCTGTAATGTACTTTGTAGCCCAAGACAAATTTCCCCTCCGGGACAATAAAGTTTATCTGATCTGATCTAATCTAACATTATTTCTGCATGGTACTGTAGCTAAATAATGTGTAGTGCATGGCACGAATACCGCTAACAGAGTATTTCTGCATGGTACTGTAGCTAAATAATGTGTAATGCATGGCACGAATACCGCTAACAGAGTATTTCTGCATGGTACTGTAGCTAAATAATGTGTAGTGCATGGCACGAATACCGCTAACAAAGTATTTCTGCATGGTACAGTAGCTAAATAATGTGTAGTGCATGGCACGAATACCGCTAACAAAGTATTTCTGCATGGTACTGTAGCTAAATAATGTGTAGTGCATGGCACGAATACCGCTAACAGAGTATTTCTGCATGGTACAGTAGCTAAATAATGTGTAATGCATGGCACGAATACCGCTAACAAAGTATTTCTGCATGGTACTGTAGCTAAATAATGTGTAGTGCATGGCACGAATACCGCTAACAAAGTATTTCTGCATGGTACTGTAGCTAAATAATGTGTAGTGCATGGCACGAATACCGCTAACAGAGTATTTCTGCATGGTACTGTAGCTAAATAATGTGTAGTGCATGGCACGAATACCGCTAACAGAGTATTTCTGCATGGTACTGTAGCTAAATAATGTGTAGTGCATGGCACGAATACCGCTAACAGAGTATTTCTGCATGGTACTGTAGCTAAATAATGTGTAATGCATGGCACGAATACCAATAACAAAGTATTTCTGCATGGTACTGTAGCTAAATAATGTGTAATGCATGGCACGAATACTGCTAACAAAGTATTTCTGCATGGTACTGTAGCTAAATAATGTGTAGTGCATGGCACGAATACCGCTAACAGAGTATTTCTGCATGGTACTGTAGCTAAATAATGTGTAGTGCATGGCACGAATACCAATAACAAAGTATTTCTGCATGGTACTGTAGCTAAATAATGTGTAGTGCATGGCACGAATACCGCTAACAGAGTATTTCTGCATGGTACTGTAGCTAAATAATGTGTAGTGCATGGCACGAATACCGCTAACAGAGTATTTCTGCATGGTACTGTAGCTAAATAATGTGTAGTGCATGGCACGAATACCAATAACAAAGTATTTCTGCATGGTACTGTAGCTAAATAATGTGTAGTGCATGGCACGAATACCGCTAACAGAGTATTTCTGCATGGTACTGTAGCTAAATAATGTGTAGTGCATGGCACGAATACCGCTAACAGAGTATTTCTGCATGGTACTGTAGCTAAATAATGTGTAGTGCATGGCACGAATACCAATAACAAAGTATTTCTGCATGGTACTGTAGCTAAATAATGTGTAGTGCATGGCACGAATACCGCTAACAGAGTATTTCTGCATGGTACTGTAGCTAAATAATGTGTAGTGCATGGCACGAATACCGCTAACAGAGTATTTCTGCATGGTACTGTAGCTAAATAATGTGTAGTGCATGGCACGAATACCGCTAACAGAGTATTTCTGCATGGTACTGTAGCTAAATAATGTGTAATGCATGGCACGAATACCGCTAACAAAGTATTTCTGCATGGTACTGTAGCTAAATAATGTGTAGTGCATGGCACGAATACCAATAACAAAGTATTTCTGCATGGTACTGTAGCTAAATAATCTGTAGTGCATGGCACGAATACCACTAACAAAGCATTTCTGCATGGTACTCTAGCTAAATAATGTGTAGTGCATGGCACGAATATCGCTAACAAAGTATTTCTGCATGGTACTGTAGCTAAATAATGTGTAGTGCATGGCACGAATATCGCTAACAAAGTATTTCTGCATGGTACTGTAGCTAAATAATGTGTAATGCATGGCACGAATATCGCTAACAAAGTATTTCTGCATGGTACAGTAGCTAAATAATGTGTAATGCATGGCACGAATATCGCTAACAAAGTATTTCTGCATGGTACAGTAGCTAAATAATGTGTAATGCATGGCACGAATATCGCTAACAAAGTATTTCTGCATGGTACAGTAGCTAAATAATGTGTAATGCATGGCACGAATACCGCTAACAAAGTATTTCTGCATGGTACAGTAGCTAAATAATGTGTAATGCATGGCACGAATACCGCTAACAAAGTATTTCTGCATGGTACTGTAGCTAAATAATGTGTAGTGCATGGCACGAATACCGCTAACAAAGTATTTCTGCATGGTACAGTAGCTAAATAATGTGTAATGCATGGCACGAATACCGCTAACAAAGTATTTCTGCATGGTACAGTAGCTAAATAATGTGTAATGCATGGCACGAATACCGCTAACAAAGTATTTCTGCATGGTACTGTAGCTAAATAATGTGTAGTGCATGGCACGAATACCACTAACAGAGTATTTCTGCATGGTACTGTAGGGCCTTTTGGATAAAAGCATCGATCAGAAAAACTAACTTACTTTAACAGATCACCATGCATTGCTGTGGTTATAGACCCCTTTCACAGCAACCATTTTGAGGTGGTAAAGCAGGAAGTAAAGCAGGTGTAACAAATACTGCCATTCCATTTAGGTGTTCCAGTGCCAGAGCTCTCATTAATGTCATTGGTTACACCTTCTTTACATCCTGCATTACCACCTCACAACAGTCGCTGGGAAAAGGGCCTACTTCAGTATATAGGGGTTTTGAAAGGACTTCATACACCCAAGGGTGGTATTTCTTTCTTAGCCCATAGAGGAGCATGTACACTAGTAATCCTTCAACTGACGTTAATCCAAGAAGATCCAGGTTTAAACTTTTCACATGACAACCGTGAAATAGCCCGTTTATCCCTCTGTAGCCATCTCTCTGTCTTTCTCTCCGTCAGTATCAGGCCATTTTCAACCAGCCGTCTGCAGGACCCACCGATGGTGCGACTGGGCATGGAGGACAGGACTTTCAAGGTGGCTGCGGACCATAATTCCGGGGCGGTCTGACGTTGTATGAGGGGGTCTGATTGGGACGCTTCCTGCTCCCGTTGGTCTTCCGTGTGCTCCCACCTCCCTCCCCACTCCTCACGCCGAGGGCTGGCCAGGTACGGCACACAGTCTGGGGCATGGGGAGAAAAACACACATTGGAGGATGATAGATTATAGAGATAGTGTTATCGCGTATAAATTCACAAACACATTAAGTACCTCGACCCTCGTCGTCCAGTTCTCTCTGTAGCTGCTGCAGCTCCACAGCGTCATACTGCGTCTGCTCGGCGATCAGCTGGTTGAACGAGTCGTGAACGCCTTCCTCATCCACGGGACTCCTGACAGTGAGGACATATTTTTAAAAAGTGGTGAAGAAAGGAGATATAGGGCTCAGAAACATGCAAGATTTCCCGAGTTGAAAGACACACTTGCATACCAGCTCACAATGCTCGGAGGCAGTGGTACTCAAACTTTTCCCTACTCAAGAGCCCCCCATTGACCAAAAAAAATCTTTGCAAGAGCCACAATTCTAAAAAGTCCCTTTCCTCCCATTATTTATTCTGAGATTTTTATTTATTTATGTATTTTAAAGACGAAATGAACCCAATGGAGCACTGCGCGTGGGTCGGAGTCACGTTTCAGACTGAAAACATAACTTGTCTGAGATGACAGGTTGAGAGGCGGGCCATAGTAGCATGTCGATGATTTTATTTGACAATTCTGGGGACTGGATTTTTCTTTGGCCAATCCTGGCGTGTTCTGCCCCCAAATTGAGTGGGATTCAGGTTAGTGGAGCTACGCGAGTAGAGCCGCAGGCAGCCAGTTGCCTTTTGTGTGGTGCGGAGCAGTGAGTGCAGCCCGTCGGCCTGGAATCGCCGAGAGGCCGGGGTCTGAATTCGGCCTTAACAACGTTAACTAACGTTATCCTGGAATGCGAGTTTAACGAGCCAGTTACATTTCTTTGCATTCTTAGATATTACCGTTTGCTATTTTTCTATGTTACATACAATTGGCCAAGTTAGTAGTTAGTTTATGGGCTAGAAATTCTGCCAGATTACAGACACTAGGCGCCATTTTCTCCTTTATTTGGAGGAGAAAATTATCCTGAAATAAAGATTGATTGACAGCTGCCATGTTGTGTTCGGTCGTGATATGATTGGCTGAAATGGGGTAGAGATTTGATAGTACTATGTGACGTCAGCAAACTGCAGATTACTGTTATGAATGAAATCTTGAAAAATGAACTTTTGGTGTGCAGAAGTGTAAAAAACGAAAGAATTTAGATTTTTGCGATTTGTTTTGCATACGTTAATAAATAGGTGCACTGAATACCCAGGTATTTGAACTAAAATGAAAAAAGAAATAATTTTTGGGTTCAGCTCGACTTAAAAGAGCCATAACTACCCATAAACTACCCGCATGTGGCCCTAGGGAGCCTCGGGTTGAGTATCATTGAGGCCTGTGAGCCACTGACCACACTACAAATAAAGTGTGTTTCACTCTCTTGACTCAGATCCCAGAGGAAGTCTCTGTAAGAGGCCCAAACTCCCACGGAGGGGGGGGGGGCAGGAAGAGAGTCGCACAGAAGGCAATCTAGTCTGTAATATTAGCAAACAAAAGACCCAGAAACACTAGAGATGTCACTAGAGCCCTAGCTCCCCCCCTGTTTTTTTTAAATAGCTTTGGGACATAAATAGCCTATCAAAATATTAGGGGTGGGAATCACCAGATGCCCACGATACGATACTAAAATGATACTTGAGTCACGATACGATAGCATTGCGATATCGCCGATATTGCGATTTCTTACTTTTTTTAACTGCAAATGATGTTCCCAAAGGAAAACTTTGTCAACATCTGGTTTATATAAGAACAATTTTCCAGTCTGTACATCTCACTTCAACCATTTTATTGCAGCAACATTGTCAAGTAGACAGACCAACAACTTTCATAAAGTCATGTCATAGTTGCATGCACCTGACAAACTGAACTGGTTGTTACAGTCTACTTACAGTCCACCTTAACTGGATGTGTGTGTGGACTACTGTACTTAGGTAGTTTTTGAACAATGCAACTTCACTTCAGTTGCACAAAACATCTTGTGCCCATTCAGTAACTGGGGAATTTGTAAATTACTGTTATGACAAAACTGTTACTGTTAAAACAAAATGAAAATATGCTACCGTTTGTTTACTGCTGGCCTTGGAACAAAAGTTTATAGCAGCCCGGTGGCCTGACATGGCCTGCAAAACAACAACCCTTTTTTTTTTTTGCAATATCGATACTTGGCGTCCAAATATCGATACACTATCGTCAGGCAAAATATCGTGATACTATGGTGTATCGATTTTTCCCCCCACCCCTACAAAATATCATAGGCAGGTATACCAATCAAATAAACTAATTTAAGAAGTTAACCATTTGATTATAAAACGAAATAGTTTTAGGCTATACAATCGACACTGTGTCTGCCTGGCACGCACGCACACACAAACACCCACCTGTGCCGCGCACTTCCATGCAGGCAGCGGCGGCCTCCTTTCCTGGATTATAACGCCACAGTTTCTAATTGAGAAAATGGATTCTACTCATTTTTGGCAAAGCTTTTGATTGATGGAAGTCATCAAACACACAGGATGTTTTCTCTGTGTGTCAGAACTTGTTGCGGGGAAGTTTTCAGCGCGAGGCGAGCGCAGCATTACTTTTACACTGTCTGGAGGGACGCAGTGGGCGGTCTTATATAATGTCGGATTTAACCTCTCTGGGTAAGTACTGAGTTTAGTTTATCTCTAAATAATTCGCGCTGCATAGGCTACCATAGCGCTTGTGTCTTTATGTGCTGTTTTTAGCTTGTCTTTACCTTGTCTTTTATCTACTGTAAAGCACCTTGAGATTTGTTTTACATTTTAAAGTGTGCTATATAAATTAAAGCCATTATTTATGTCTCTTTTTTTGGAGTGAATATGCGACTGCTCTCTCCATAGATAATCTATCTCCAACATGTATTTTGAGCCACATTGATTCATGACGTATCCTCTTCTAATCTTGGTAGTATATAGCCAGGCGTGGCAGCGTTTCAACTCGGCCAGTCAGCACAGCAGTCTGCCAGATGTGTGCAGCTTTTGGGTGTTAAATAAAGCGTTTTGACATTGTTCTATATCCTGCCTGCCTCATTCAGTTTGTTAAAGGAACACTCTGCCCATTTTCAACCAGCTTTGTATCATTAGAACATCAGTAGAATATCAGAAAACTGTAAACGGTTTTGAAGTCTGTCATTTAATTTGACAGTTATTGAGTGTTAAAGTGTGGACCAGTGACATCACTGGTCCACACAAACTCAAATGAATAACTCATTAACTCAAATCAACTCTCAATAACTGTCAAACTAGATGAATGATGAATAGTCGAGAAACTCCGCGGTTGCCGGCGATACTCCTGTACTTGTTTCATTGTTGTTATCGAGTCTATTTCTGCAATAACTGCACTTTATGCCTGTTTAAACTAGACGAACATTGACATGACTCCTCGAGACGGACAGGCAAGGAGGCGGCCATTATTGTTTTGTTAGTGCACTGCTAGTTGCGTTCCTGATTGGCCAACATGCGCTCTCAATCACAGGGCACTGAGCACAGTCGCTGATTGGCTCTTCCACTTTGCAGTTTCTGCTTAAAGCCCTCCCAGGGCTTGAGGCCAGCCCGGGCCGGGGCTAGGGCCTAGATTTGAGCTTTAAAAAACACCCTTTCAAACAAACAAACACTGTAAGAGACTTCTCTGTGAAGACAATGGAGCGGAGGTTAGCAGCAGGTCACGTGGTGCAAAAACACCGACGAAAACCTTCCGGAACGTCCTGCTTTATGATCTGCCTTCCCCGTTTAAAGCCGAGCAAGGCATCAAAGAGCACAGATAATCCTGTCATCTCCACTCCCTGGTTTCTCTCTCCACTCTCTGCATTTCCCACAGCCTTTCACACGAGTAGTAACACGCAGCGACCCGACAGCTTGACAATAGCTAAACACACAGAAACATGTCGAGCTTAGAACAGAGAGTTCACGGCAGACTTCATGGCAGATGAGCCGAGACGGAAAGTAGGAGGAACACGAGGAGAAACACTTGGACTTTTCCCAATACTCACTCCAGTCCGGCTTCCATGTAGACGCGGTTTGGGTCAAAGTTATCAAAGCGAGCCATTCTTCTCCTCCTGCTCCTCCTCCTCCTCTATCGGGTCCCGGTCTGTCCGGCCGGCTGTGTCCGCCGAGCGATCGCAGAGGAATCACACCTGCTCAGACATGCTCCCCTGCTCCTCCATGCTGTCTCCTCCTCTACCTGAGAGAGAGGCGGAGAGAAGAAGGAGGGGCTGGACCATGAGAAGAGGGAGAGAAGGAATGTCTGCTGAGTTATACTGGAGGTAGTCTGCTCTCATCGTGTTGCTGCCTGTCTGGTGTGTCCCCCTGTTAACACAGTGAGCAGTGGCGTGCCTGACCAAGTTGGTGCCCTAGGCAAGATTTTTGCTGGCCACGAGGGCAGCGCCGAAGAAAATTTGACGTTTTTTGGACTTTCATCCATATTTAGAAGAATATTTAATTTTAAATTAACATTAGGATTATACTGTTGTGATGTCATTATTCAGTATCTTCTCCTTTTCTCACTCACTTTCATGTAAGCACCTGCTCTCCCTTTAGTCGTTTTACACTACAACAGACAGCAACACAGGCATAAACACTGAACTTATTATTATTATTATGGAAAACCAGATTATGATGAAAATCAAACACTTTTGAAGAGAAAGCGTATGAAATAAGATTAGAGCTGGGAAGCACAAACCGTTTTTTGGTGTTTGTTGGTGGTATAAACACAAGACAGCCAAATCCAACAATTTCAAAAATCCCATTTCTTGCCACCAGGGGGTGCTGCAGCACCCTCAGCACCCACCTTCCAGCTCCCTTCCCCCACTCTGGGAAAAAGCTCCGAGCAGGTAGAAGGGGGCGCGGCCACGCAGGGGGTGGGGTGGTATGGATTAGGGACCATGGTGAAAGTGCTGCAGCCCAGGCAGCCAGAAAGCCAGAATTAGAAAAATGATTTCACTATTATTTAAAGACTTAAGACGTTGTTCTGCTTATTTTTTGTCTACTATTGTAAAATAATAGTAGGCCTATTATCATGAAAAAGTATTTGTAAAAAAAAAAAAAAAAAAAAAAATTTTTTTTTTACCCTCTCTGGCGCCCCTAACGGCTCAAGCGCCCTTAGCATTTGCCTAGTTCGCCTAATGGACGGCACGCCACTGACAGTGAGGGAACAAAACTCAAGAACTTTTGTATGTTACAGCCAGAGGAATCAGATGTACACTCACGGAGCACTTTATTAGGAACACCTGTACACCTGCTTACTCATAGCAGTGGGACTTTTTCCACAGCAGCCATTTTGTGTCTAAAAGGTAGGGTAAACACAGGTGCAACCAAAACATGAATGAGTGCCCCAGCACTGGAACACCTAAAGTCCAGCTGTAAATGGATTGGAAGGTGGAAAGCCTCATTAATGCTTTGGTTGCACCTGCCTTTTAGACACAAAGTGTCAATTATCCATTCAGACCATCATGTGGCAGCAGTGCACTGTATAAGATCATGTAGAAGGTCATCTTCAGTTCATGTTCCAGTGCACTGCATAAGATCATGCAGGTACAGGTCATCTTCAGTTCATGTTCCAGTGCACTGCATAAGATCATGCAGGTACAGGTCATCTTCAGTTCATGTTCCAGTGCACTGCATAAGATCATGCAGGTACAGGTCATCTTCAGTTCATGTTCCAGTGCACTGTATAAGATCATGCAGGTACAGGTCATCTTCAGTTCATGTTCCAGTGCACTGTATAAGATCATGCAGGTACAGGTCATCTTCAGTTCATGTTCACATCAAACATCAGAATGAAGGAGGAAGTGATCTCGGTGACTTTGACTTTGACCGTGGCATGGCTGTTGGTGCCAGACGTGCTGATTTGAGCATTTCTGAAACTGCTGATCTCCTGGGATTTTCACACACAATAGTCTGTAAGTTCTACAGAAGATTGTGAAAACAGATCTCCAGTCAGTGAGCAGCAGTTCTGTGGAGCTTGTTGATAAGAGAGGTCAGTGGAGGTGAGGATGGCCAGACTGGTTGGAGCTGGCAGAAAGGCGACAGTAACTCAGCTAACCTCTTTATTGATTTATTTTTCACATTTTCTCCCATTTTCTCCCCAATTGTACTTGGCCATTTCACCCTGCCGTCCCGGTCGTTGCTCCACCCCCTCTGCCGATCTGGGGAGAATTGTAGACTAGCACCATGCTTCCTCCGATACACGTTTGTGCAGTCGCCAGCCGCTTCTTTTCACATGGCAGTGAGGACTTTCACCAGCAGGACATAGCACGTGGGAGGATCACACTATTCCCCCCAGTTCACCTCCCCCCGAAGAGGCACCCCGACCGACCAGAGGAGATGCTGGTGCAGCGACCATGGACTCATACCTCCACCGGCTTCCCACCCGCAGACACGGCCAATTGTGTCTGTAGGAACATCTGACCAAGCCAGAAGTACCTCTACTGGGAATTGAACGTGGGTCTCTGCTTTTACCTCTGTGACTAAGCCAGACAACCCCCCACCTCTTTACAACTGTGCTGAGCACAAAAGCATCTCAGAATGCAACAAGTCAAACCTTGAGACAGATGTTACTTTGTTAGCCGGTTCACATTGGGGCTGAAACCTGATAGGTGATCCTACTAAAGTGCGTGGTGGTGAGTGTGTATCAGGCCAGACTGAGCTCTGGGATTTGAAACAGATGAGAGAAGCAGTAGGAACTAGGAAGAAGCTGGGCAGGAATCATGCAGATACAATCAGATAACTATGATGAAAAGCTCAGGGAAAAGCCACATGGAGGAAAAACTTTGAATATTGCTTAAGACTGGTCATTTGTTTTTATGTGCAGTCAACATTTAGTGGCAGTAATGAATGATCATTGTGACGTGACAATGACAATCTCATAGAGATGACTTGTCATGAGGGATTACGTCATTATGTCTAGTCACGAGCACTCCTTTGTCAGGCCGTCTGTAACGAGGTCTGTGCTCAGTCAGTCAGTTTCACCACTGAATATTCATGAGAGCAGAGACAGAATGATTCATTGTCTAAGCTCAGTCACAGTCACAGTGCGTCCTACCGGGGCTTGGAGGGAGTGTGTGTCTGTGTCCCTGTGTGCTTTTTAACATGAGCGCCCATACGCAGGTCCCACTCCAAAATCTGTCTTAAATTACGTGCAAAACATTTGCGTAATGAACTTTCCAAGAAGACATTTCCTGTTGTTAGAAAACATGTCTTTAGTTGCAACATGAACATCAAAGTCAAACTAGGGGGGGTGTTCGCGGCTTAAGAACATTGAATCCAGATATTCATTAGTGAGCAATAAAAAGCCTTTTCCCAGCTATATGCAGGCCTCCCTGGTGTAGCAGAGGAGAGAGACTGTCTGTTGAATGCTTTCTCTTTGGGAATCTGTTGTCAAAGAAACAGTTGGCACAACTAAGTCTAAATCCAGATCCAACCAAGTCAAGTCCATGTCATTCATGTCAAGTCAAACTTCATCAGTTTTAAACGAAGTCATTATACAAACAAAATATATTTTCTCAAGACTTTTTCAAGTCATCAACGTGCAAGTCAATGTCAAGTCCCAAGTCACCAGAAGTCCTCGCCTCCGAAACATATTATCCATATACAGTAATATGTATATGACATGTGCACCTATGTGCAGTGAATATGCCACTGTCTCTGACTTGTCTTATCACTCTACTGCCTTATTGCTTGTTGTGTCTCTTGTTGTTTTTGCACTCATATGCCCTGTTATATTTACTATGTTGTAAACGGAGTCCACAGCACAAGAATTTCACACGTGATACTTGTACCACAGAGTGACAATAAAAATCTTGAATCTTGAATCTTGAATAAAAGCATCTATCAAATCGCAGGTAGCCTACAAGTGAGTTGGAGGCTATTTGTTTACATGTGTGTCCAATCCTATGTAAAGTGTCTTGTGTAGTTGAGTCGTTCTCTGTGTGTGTGGGTGTGTCTATATACTGTCTGTCTAGATACAGTAGAGGCCCACAGTTCCTCTGTAGGGTGGAGGTCTCTGCTGTGGGTGTGTCTATATACTGTCTAGATACAGTAGAGGCCCACAGTTCCTCTGTAGGGTGGAGGTCTCTGCTGTGGGTGTGTCTATATACTGTCTAGATACAGTAGAGGCCCACAGTTCCTCTGTAGGGTGGAGGTCTCTGCTGTGGGTGTGTCTATATACTGTCTAGATACAGTAGAGGCCCACAGTTCCTCTGTAGGGTGGAGGTCTCTGCTGTGGGTGTGTCTATATACTGTCTAGATACAGTAGAGGCCCACAGTTCCTCTGTAGGGTGGAGGTCTCTGCTGTGGGTGTGTCTATATACTGTCTAGATACAGTAGAGGCCCACAGTTCCTCTGTAGGGTGGAGGTCTCTGCTGTGGGTGTGTCTATATACTGTCTAGATACAGTAGAGGCCCACAGTTCCTCTGTAGGGTGGAGGTCTCTGCCTCTTTTCCTGTAGGGTGGAGGTCTCTGCCTCTAGATACAGTAGAGGCCCACAGTTCCTCTGTAGGGTGGAGGTCTCTGCTGTGGGTGTGTCTATATACTGTCTAGATACAGTAGAGGCCCAGAGTTCCTCTGTAGGGTGGAGGTCTCTGCTGTGGGTGTGTCTATATACTGTCTAGATACAGTAGAGGCCCAGAGTTCCTCTGTAGGGTGGAGGTCTCTGCTGTGGGTGTGTCTATATACTGTCTAGATACAGTAGAGGCCCACAGTTCCTCTGTAGGGTGGAGGTCTCTGCTGTGGGTGTGTCTATATACTGTCTAGATACAGTAGAGGCCCACAGTTCCTCTGTAGGGTGGAGGTCTCTGCTGTGGGTGTGTCTATATACTGTCTAGATACAGTAGAGGCCCACAGTTCCTCTGGAGGGTGGAGGTCTCTGCTGTGGGTGTGTCTATATACTGTCTAGATACAGTAGAGGCCCACAGTTCCTCTGTAGGGTGGAGGTCTCTGCTGTGGGTGTGTCTATATACTGTCTAGATACAGTAGAGGCCCACAGTTCCTCTGTAGGGTGGAGGTCTCTGCTGTGGGTGTGTCTATATACTGTCTAGATACAGTAGAGGCCCACAGTTCCTCTGTAGGGTGGAGGTCTCTGCTGTGGGTGTGTCTATATACTGTCTAGATACAGTAGAGGCCCACAGTTCCTCTGTAGGGTGGAGGTCTCTGCTGTGGGTGTGTCTATATACTGTCTAGATACAGTAGAGGCCCAGAGTTCCTCTGTAGGGTGGAGGTCTCTGCCTCTTTTCCTGACATGCGATGACTCTGAGATCAGCAGCACAGGCAGGCAGCAGGCAGCAGGCAGCAGGCAGCAGGCAGGCAGCAGGGCGGAGCTGCACAAAATACCACACGCACAAAATACCACAAAATACCACACGCACAAAATACCACAAAATACCACACGCACAAAATACCACACGCACAAAATTACCACACGCACAAAATACCACACGCACAAAATACCACAAAATACCACACGCACAAAATACCACACGCACAAAATACCACAAAATACCACACGCACAAAATACCACACGCACAAAATACCACACGCACAAAATACCACAAAATACCACACGCTCACAATCACATCCATTCTCTTTTCACTCATCAATCCATCTTTCCAGCTTCTTCTTTTCAAAATGTGCTCGTCCATCTTCTCTCTCTCTCTCTCTCTCTCTCTCTCTCTCTCTCTCTCTCTCTCTCTCTCTCTCTCTCTCTCTCTCTCTCTCTCTCTCTCTCTCTCTCTCTCTCTCTCTCTCTCTCTCTCTCTCTCTCTCTCTCTCTCTCTCTCTCTCTCTCTCTCTCTCTCTGGCCATTTTGGTCGCCTCTTTGGATACGACTCTGACTGTGTCAATGGCTCACTGTGGCAGAGAGGGCAGAGAGACAGACACAAACAGAACAGCACAGACAGGAGGAGAGACAGACACAAACAGAACACCACAGACAGGAGAGCTCACTGTGGCAGAGGGCAGAGAGACAGACACAAACAGAACACCACAGACAGGAGAGACAGACACAAACAGAACACCACAGACAGGAGAGCCCTGCGGTGAAGTGATGATTGCAGCATAGCTGGGGCAGCTGGCCATTCTCTCGCTCTGTCAGTGAGCACGTTAGCACGTTAGCCTGCAGGCTAGCGTCTTTGTGGGTCTTTGTTTATGTGCTTATGTGCATGTGTGAGTGTGATGACTAAACACTGAAATGATCTTCGGACAGAGACTGTCGTAGCCGGGGGAGGGGGGGGGGGGGGGGGGGGGGGGGGGGTTGAGGGGGTGGGCCAAACTCTGAACACAATCTGACAAAGGGGTCAGAGTTGAGCTGTACTGCTGCCAAACACAATATGGTTGGAAAACATAATGGGGGGCAACAGAACACAGATTAGCTCCATGTGCGTTGACGTTGACACAGAGGTAGAAGTTTGTTAGAAAACGGATTTAGAGGTGCTGAAGAGCCATCCAACAGACAGTAAAGCCGTAATAAAGCCGGGATCTTCTAGTCTAAACAAACCTGTCCCCAAATGCAAACAGAGCTTAACATTATATACAAGAGCACAATTATTCACACAGGATGAAATGGAAAACAAGAGTTATTGGCAGATATGGGGGCGCGAAGGAAAGCAAATGGTGTAAAGAAGATTTATATGTCTTGGCAGCTTTCAACAAATGCATGATAATCAGTTGTTCCCAGAGTACTGAGACAAACCGACAGAGGGAGTAAGGAGGCACAAAGCTACTCAGGCTGTCTTTTGTTTCAACAGCCTGATGTGAGTGAAGCATTACTGTTTGTTTCAACAGCCTGATGTGAGTTAAGCATTACTGTTTGTTTCAACAGCCTGATGTGAGTTAAGCATTACTGTTTGTTTCAACAGCCTGATGTGAGTTAAGCATTACTGTTTGTTTCAACAGCCTGATGTGAGTTAAGCATTACTGTTTGTTTCAACAGCCTGATGTGAGTTAAGCATTACTGTTTGTTTCAACAGCCTGATGTGAGTTAAGCATTACTGTTTGCCTTAAGAAAGAGGAAAGTCTTTTGTTTCAACATCCTGATGTGAGTTAAGCATTACTGTTTGCCTTAACAAAGAGGAAAGGGGGGGTGACAGAGAGAGAGAGAACATGGGGGGCGAGAGCAGAACTGCACGAGGAAAAATCTGTATTTTGGTAGAGGGCCTAAAGTGGTGTTTTTCCTATTGGAGAGATAAGGAAGGAAATAACAGTTTGAGGGGCCCCAGGTCCAACAGGCAGAGGCAAAGAGAAGGGAAAAGTTAAGTTACGGTAAGTAGGAGAAAGGCAGAAGAGAGCGATGGAGGAGACGGAGAGTATGAATACTAGCAGGGGAGAAAATGTGCAAGCAATTAGCACAGCTTGCTCTCTTGTCTCTCTCGAACATATTCAGACAGGCACACAGCACACACTACACACTACACACACACACACACACACACACACACACACACACACACACACACACACACACACACACACACACACACACACACACACACACACACACACACACACAGGGCTACTAAAGGTATTGGAGCCAGAGGCATACGCTAAGTGCATTTATAGTAGATTTGACAGGAGAGACAATGGAACATATATACTAGTCTATCAAATTGATTGGTAATTTGTACTGTTAAAAACCTTCAGTTTTTAATAAACCTCTAGTCATAGGAAACTACTTTTGATTATAAACGACTACTTCTTTGTTTTCTTTTGCTAGTACAATATAATAGATTTTTGTATGTGTCCCAGGACACAACACTTGATGTGTTCTGAGACACAAGACCTGTAAACCTCCTCATAACACTGAGGGATAACCTGAGCTACCAGCAGTCTTTACTGTGTTCAGTCTTTACGGTGTTCAGTCTATAACCCATTGATACCTGATGCAGCATTTGTGTGTGTATCCCTTTAAGACCGCGAACCGCATTAACGCGGTTCGCGGTCTTAAAGGGATACACACACAAATGAGGGATATACACGCAAATGCTGCATCAGGTATCAATGGGTTAATGTGTTCAGTATTTACTGTGTTCACTCTTTACTGTAGCTACCAGAGCTCATCTTGAGCAGTTCACTCACTTGGCTCCAAGCCCGTATTAAAAAAGGACACCGAAATTATAGGTTTACTGTTGGCTCCATCACTGAAACTTGAAACTCCCAAACCAAGACGACACAGATGTGGCAGAATAGACTGCAGGCTCTGCCTTGTATGTAGACTTGATGTAGACCTCCCTTCTAATGAGATGAAGGCATCTTCTCTCTGACTCTCAACAACCTTTTCCTGCCATCTCATCCTGTGCCACTGTGACAGGTCATCAAGGGGTGCCGTTTCGTAGGACAATTCAATGCTAATCTTATGTACAGTATACTAATGTATGTATGTAGCCTATGTATGTATGTATGTATGTATGTATGTATGTATGTATGTATGTATGAGGCCATTTACACCTGGTGCTAACATGCGTTTTCTGTGATCAGATTGCGATCAGATTGTGTTTTATCACTTGAAATGCCAGGTGTAAACACCCCCCATTGAAGAAGGATTGCAATCTGATCGGCCAAACCACCTCCGGAGGTGGTCAGGGATGCATTGTGTACACATTGAACACAAGTGTAAATGCAATGTGTCCTCTCAATCTGGATACAGCAACTTTATGCGGATTGAGAGGACAATCATTTCTGCAATCTGATTGCAAGCAGATTGCAATCAGATTGCAGAAAATGCATGTTAACGCCAGGTGTAAATGGAATCAGGCTGAAGTGATAAAATACAATCTGATTGCTATCTGATCACAGAAAACGCATGTTAGCGCCAGGTGTAAATGGCCTCTATGTATGTCTATGTATGTAGGCCTATGTATGTATGTATGTATGTATGTATGTATGTATGTATGTATGTATCTATCTATCTATCTATCACACACTCAATAAGATGAGAAAGCACAGAGAAATGCTTACATTTATGTAACATTAATAAAGAAAGATTTAGCGTTGACTGGTTTTCTCACAGCAATATGCAACCCTGCCGTGTTACACAATAGTAGGCTACACATTGCATTGACCGGAGATTGTGCATTTTTGTGATCACGTCTGCAATCTTTTCTGCAAAACGAGGTCAAATCTGTAGCCAAATCTCACACACACAGTAACCTACACACACAGGGCCAACTGCGGTAAGTGTATTATTTTTCAGCACTGAGCATCATATCTGTCATGAAAACGTGTGCTTTATGTTGACCGGTGTCATGCCGAGTTTTGCACCCCCGCCGAGAATTGCATCCCACCTTCCGGGAGCATATTGTAATGATTTATGCGGAAACTTAACTGTTTAAAAATGATGGTGTTTAGCGAAGTTTGCTAGCTCAGCTGTTAGCCCAACTGACGGGTGAGGGTTTCAACCTGTCGTGAGTTTCATGAGGTTGAAAAAGTTTCTATTTGACGGGACAACAAACGTAAGTTTATATAAGTGTCAGTCGAAATGAGAAAACAAACAGTCGGACTTTCTACATCTGTCCAAAGTAAGTAAATATAGATAGCTACTCACCCCGTCAGTAAACTCGCCAAACCCGTTGAAGCAGATGTGCAGCCTGTTCACTCTGTCAGTCAGTCAAAACAGACTACTATGGGGTAACCACAACCAGGCAGCAGCCAGGGGCAAACCATTTTGCTACGGGGGGGGTGGCTAGTGCCTATAGTACTACTACAAGTAACCTATTTCGGATTTTTACTGCACAACTGGAAATGGACAGCTAGGAATAGTACCTCCGTTTTCGTCCCATTAGACTAAACCCCAACACGAATGGTATATTATGCTCGACTGTAACAGCGCAATGTACATTTCTACCATGTTTCCAGCCGTGGTACCGTCCTATCACACTGCATGGTGTGGGGCAGTCTAAAATCGTGTGTCGGGTCGATTAATCAATCGCAATGGCTCTATTATAATATCAGAAGATTTTGTAATGTGACAGGAAGATATAGCCTGGTCAAGGGAAGTCGACCTGACGTGTCTACACTGCAGAAAAACATTCACTGCAAGGTGTGTAAGATAGGCTAGTCTACACAACACATTGCTAAATAGACTTCTACTTGCATGCAAAGAATGAGGAAAAAAGCCAGAGAAAATGGGAAGTCTGACTTTAAAGGTAATACATAATACTACACACAGCCTTACCTGTGAGTGCTAAGGTGAAATGTTCTTCAAAAGTTGTATGGCAGTGCAAAGTTCCTCCCCCTCACCTGCTGTACCTGCCACTGGCAGTACTACAGACTAGGGAGGGGAACTGTGTGTGTGGACTGTGGACTGCCATCATAATACAGTCCATGACTGCCACACCTACAAACAAACACAATAGGCTAGCTAGGCTATGCGACTGCGAGGCCCATGGGTGTTTCATGTTGTGAATGTTATTATGGCCTATATAGACACAGATTGTTTGAAATCATCATTACCCTTATGATAAAGTCACATATGAAATCCCATAATTAACCACATTTTTACAAATTGTACAATAGTGTAGCCACATATTGGGTTTCATGTGATATTACCCCATTACCCATGTGGAAATGGCATTTTCACTTCTGAAAGGTTTTCACGTGTGAAACAAATATTCTCATATCTATGGCATTGGCAGGTAATAAATAGAAAGGTGGGGGAAAGTCCATATAGGCTACTTTATATGAAGACAACAACAAAACTTTTTCTATGAATGGAAATGTCCACATCTGAAGTACAATTTGAAATAAATTGTTCACAAGAAAACCAACATGCGTCTAAAAAGCACATGAGCTTTAAAATGTCATGTGGGTTTGTTTTTTATTCCTCAGCTCAGTCTGTGTAATGGCCGTGTAAGAAGCATTCTCCGTCTAAACCTCCCTGCTTCCAGAAAAGTAACACTTATGAAATGTTCACCATGATTTCAACACATTGACTTCTGTAGGCTACATGGAAATTACTTTGGGCCTTTGACGTTTCTGTGGTTGAGTGGGAGGCAAAGCCATTTCTGCTGAAATAGGCTCTCATGGATTTCAACAATCAGTTTCCATCAAGGTTCTGTTGAAGATTCACCTGAAACTCAAGTGTGATACTGTGCACCAGAAATGTGCGGTCAGGCGCAGTTTGTGAGCAATTGGTTAAACACTTGGTTACAAATTCCTAACTAAATTATAAGTTATGTTAATGAAAAGGCAGGCGATGCTTGACAACAACACATTTGAAAGAAAAAGCGCTTATTGATAGTGACATTTTAGACAAGTGTTACTTCACACATCTTGATCTGGTGTAATTTGGAAGAAATTATTTTAGCTTTGAATTTTATGGTTTTTCTCAACAAAGTAATCCAGAAACAACAGAAAGAAATCTGATTGCTTTACAGTTTGGGTAATCTATCAGAAAGCACTTGAACAGTTAGTAAAAATGCAACATACCATATATAACATTTTGAAAGTAACCTTCCTAGTCCTGCATGCTGTACATAAACATGTCACAACTACTACCTTATAAAAACCTAAACTGCATGTCTCTCGCATCATCTAAGTGTCCAGTCTCAATCTGATGGTGATCAAAACCATCAGCCTTAATCCAACCGCCATCAACTGTACTCACCTAGCCTTCAGCAGTTTGTCACTTACTCATCAGTCCACTGTGTGTGTGTGTGTGTGTGTGTGTGTGTGTGTGTGTGTGTGTGTGTGTGTGTGTGTGTGTGTGTGTGTGTGTGTGTGTGTGTGTGTGTGTACACACACATGCATGCGTGAATGTGCACAATACACCCATGTATGGACTGTTTCTTTTTTACTTGTGAAAATGTTTGTGATATTTCAGCCACCAAAGCAACGCCTATTTCTGCTATTTTCTGCATCCTGTCATGTGATTTCCTGACCTGTCAAAGCAAACTGCAGTCAGTTTGTGTATTGACAGATCCAGCATCTGTTTCACCTGCCAGGAAACAGACTGCACCAATAAGACTGGAAGAGCACCACTGACTCCAGACCAGTGTTCAGGGGTCTTGAATGTGAAGAGCGGTGTGTGTATTAATGCGGAACTAACACTCTTCATCTCCAGAACCTAAACGCGTTGTGCGATTGAGTAAATTGCAGTGTCGATTTGTTTCGTTTGGTGACATGCATTACATGTGAGGCTTATTTAGCTAAGAGGAAGTGCAGGGCAAGAAAATGGAAGAGCACAGACCTCTCTTCACGAGACTCCAATCAGGTAATAGAAATGTGTTTTAAATGTGTTTTTGTGCGAGAGAGAGAGAGAGAGAGAGAGGACATCTTGATTGTTCCCTATCAGTATACTGTATTTAAGCCACGAGAAACATTTACATATCAATACATGATCAGTGCTTGGCAGTAACACATTACTTAGTAATGAGTTACTGTAATCTGGTGAGCTGGTTCTCAGGGATCTGAGCCTCTCCATCCTTATAACAGAGATCATGTCCGTCAACCACAGTTGGAAAGAAGGTGAGGAAGGGGACTTCCATTCTTTCAGAATCCGTTTTTTGGCAACAGTTGTCCCTGTGTCAGAGACTGTTGCACAGCTGTGAGGAAGCCCAAAGAGGTCTCCGAGCAGCCGAAGATGGCGAGTTCTGCCTCTGGCTGAAGGGTTATTTTGTACCAGTCAAATATCTTGGCCCAGAATCCCATCAGTGAAGGGCAGAACCAGAAGGCATGAGATGTTTTTGATTTATTAATAAGTTAAAAAAAACTAATTATAGAAATCAAACTCATGGTGCAATTTATATACTATTCAAATGATGTTGCATTGGAAATCGAAGATGCATTCTGTTTTCTTTAAGATGTTAAATTGATACTGGACTCTTTGATTTGTTCTGACTTGACTTGGTGTTCTACATTTGGACTTGTATTGGGACTTGTATTGGGACTTGACTTGACACTTGAGACCATGGACGTAGCTTTGATTTCAAAGGTGGAGAGGACACATTTTGTACAGGCCCACATTCTCAGGCCCAAGGCAAGGTCAATTTTAACTCAAATGTTGGCCGTTTGAAGACAGATTTAGTGGAATATCACACTATGTCCCTAGTTGGGAATCAAGTAATGTTGGCTTGGTCACACCTCTCTAATTCAACACATTCATATAGTGTATGTGTCATTCTGTGTATAATATAATTCTGTGTCATTCTGTGTATAATTTCATTCGTCACAGATGAGAGCGGTCATTCCACGCTGTCTGTGGACCATCACACAGAGATCTCTCACCAGCTGCTCAGCTCCCAGGCCGCCCGGCCCCAGCAGAGCAGCTGGGGGGCCTGCGAGGCGGGGTGGGCTGGGACCCTCCAGCATCATGGCCACCTGTCTGGAGGAGCCAGAGACAAGAAGGCGTCTACCCAGCCACTCAGGAATATGGCCATGTGTATTCAGGGCAAGAGAGAGGCCAGGTGAGGGAGCTTATTATGTCACATGATGCCTCCAACCAGCTTTTCCTATTTCTGTATTCCATAGAAAATCTGAAACAACCTTCACACAATTTCTCTTCCATTCCTAAAAGTCCCCTTTAAATTCCATCCCGGTTCCCAAACTTTTCTCACTCAGGCCCCACCTGAAAATCTCAAAAATGTCTGTGGCCAACATCTGACATCTGACCGTGAACAGTATGGATAATGGCTTCTCAGAGCACTTTTTTTATTTTAACGGTAAAAGGAGCTGTCCATCAGCACCACACAGACATCAGTAACTAAAAGTGAAGGGCTGTCTGCAAAAGGCTAATTAACAAATAGTTAATTACAAATTAAATAGCTGTATCATTCAACAATGGAGAAATGTATTCTCATCCAGTACATAATAATATATATATATTTTTTTCTTCTCAAAAGGATCGTAATGTTTTGCAAATTATTTGGCGGCCCACTTGCAATACCTTCGCGGCCCACCAGTGGGCCCCATGGTCACAGGTTGAGCACATTGGGGATGTCTGATTAAATATTATGTTTACATTTGGTTCTATCTGTCAATTAGGGAAAGGAGAAAGCTGCAAATACGCAACATTGGTTTTTGGGAGTCCTGGAGGAGGGATCAAAGTTTCATTAGGAAGAGAATGTGGTCACAGCTGGGAGAGACTATGTTATACCTGTTGCCAGGGCAGCACGCTCTCCACACCATCGAAGGTAAGAACAGCCTACAGGACATACAGTATTAGACTAGTGGAATTCTTCTGAGTGCACACCAAACAATACAAACACATTCCCCATGCTCACCAATCTCTTCCAGGCAGATTTGGGATAGGTGTCAAGGCCTATTTTGTGTTCCTGAGATATCTGCTTTTCTTGAACCTACTGCACTGTGGTATTATTGGGACCTTCATTCTGACGCCTACATTGCTGCATGGCAGGAGCCACAGCAGCGGTGAGTGAGCTGCAATCTTCATTATATCAAAACCCGGAACTGGACTCCTACAAATATAACATGTATTTTCATTTTCTCTGCTCCGTGCTCCTCCAGAACCTTTGACCTTTGGAGGCAATGACTCAGTCTTGGACTTCTTCCTGGGGACGGTGAGTGTGTGTGTGTGTGTGTGTGTGTGTGTGTGTGTGTGTGTGTGTGTGTGTGTGTGTGTGTGTGTGTGTTGCAGTATATCGTCTATCTCCATCCTCTCCATTCCCCAGGGCTTCTTGGAGCGTTCTCCAGTCTTCTTTGGGTTCTACACACGCGGTTCTCTGAATTTGTCATGCTTGAACACACCTCTGCTGTACCTGGCTGGGGTCCTCACCATCCTCTTCTTCAGTCTCATCATGGTGTTCCGCAGGTCAGTTCCTCACCATCCTCTTCTTCAGTCTCATCATGGTGTTCCGCAGGTCAGTTGGCAACAGGGTGAAAAAACACCCACACATTAGTCATTACTAGGGGTGTCACGATACACTAATTTCACGATACGATACGATACACGATATTGGGTTCACGATAACGATAACGATAACGATAACGATATATTTTTTAACAAAAGTAAATAATTTTTATGTATTTATTTATCATTTATTTAACCATGTGAGTCCTGTTGAAATCGAAACCTCTTTTCAAGGGAGCCCTGGGAAAATACTGGAAAAATAGTCTTTCATTTGAAATACACAAAATACAAAACAAATGCTGTTTTTGGAAATTGTTATTATAATAACTAGAAAACAACATGGAAGATAATGCTTCTCTTGCAATAGAATGTGTCACACTGTCACAAACTAAATGTTTGTTGCATGGTGAAAGAAAAATAAAGTATACAATCTATTTCTTAAATAACTCATGCTCAATGGTCCCTAAACTTATGTAATCTTATGTACCCCTTGAGCTGTTTTGCCATGCCAGTAGTAGTCTACCCCCTCACTCATGCGTGTTGATTCTGCTAAATTTGTTCTATTATTATTCAGGAGCAAAACATTTTTTTTTTCTTTTTACGATATAATTTTTTTCTGACGATATCGATATCGTGACGTTTCGATATCGCGATATATCGTGCGACGAAATATCTTTACACCCCTAGTCATTACCCTTTCAAGAGTCAAGTTTCAAGACAACTTTATGAACCCCCTAAAGGCCTAAATTGCATTACATCTGAAAGAACATTACACACATTACATTATATATTTGCATCTGAAAGATGGCAAGATCCGTTACTGTAAACTTGTCCCAACAGGACGACGGTTGGCTACAAGCACACCTGGTTGCTGGGGAAACGTTACAGTCTGAACATGAGCTATAAGATCTTCTGTGGCTGGGACTTCACCATCCAGGACTCTGCTACAGCACAAAACCAATGCAGCTTCATCAGACACGACTTCAGGGTGAATGAAGGGCGCGCACACACACACGTGCACAAACACACACACACGCACATGCACGCACGCACGCACACACATGCACGCACGCACGCACGCACACACACACACACACACACACACACACACACACACACACACACACACACACACACACACACACACACACACACACACACACAGACACACACACACACACACACACACACACACACACACCAGTGTTGGGCAGTAGCTTGCTACAAGTAACGAAGCTACATAGCTTAACTACATTTCTCAGTAGCTTGGTGGTAGCTTCACTACTTTTGAACCAAGTAGCTTTTCTAGTAGCTAAGCTATTTATAGACCCAAGTAGCTTGTAGCTTCCCGCAAAAGCTACAAGCTACTCCCCAGAGAAAATCCATGAGCAAAGCACGCAGTGGAGATTTCTGCTGCGGTTTGGATTAAACAGGAGGACACATTGCATATGTCAAGTGTGCCTGTGTAGCCAATAAATGAAGAAGATGTTCAGGTTTTATTGTCTGTTTTTGAATATTGTGCCAGTGAGAGTTTCAGTGTTTTAAATAAACAATCCAAATTAGATTTTTTTTTTGCCTGCCTATTTGTTTGGTGGAAAGTTGTTCTTTGACATGAAGTTGATTATATGTGAGAAAAACAGTAGCTTTGATGTAAGCTGCTTTTGCCATGTTGCTCGTAGCTTAGCTTGCTACATTTCTCTTGGGATAGCTTCAATGTAGTTTAGCTATATTTAATCAAGAGTAACTGATAGCTTAGCTTACTACATTTTCCAAGTAGCTTGCCCATCACACACACACACACACACACACACCTATTATGCGCATGCAGAATCAGCTTATTAGCCAAGTATGTGTACACAATCTACACATACAAGGAATTTGACTTGCTTTGCTCTCAAAGTACTCGTTATACAAAAAAAGAGGAAGTGCACACAAGTTAAAAACAGACAAGGCACGGGTACATTTAAACATTTGCTAACATGTACAGTAACTACTAATAAGTGTGGTGTAAAGTGTCGATTTTATTTGGTACATTTTAAGTTACTCTGATGTACTTTAGGAACTGTATTCATAGCATTGGTTTTCTATTCCTTTAAATGAAACTAGCTAGAGGAAGACTTGTGATTCACTGATTATGAGTATGTGTGATATATATATTTATGTTCTAAACATGCTTGCGTCACCAATGAAAATTGCACGACAGCGAGGCAGATGGTGATCAAACCCCAATGTACAGGTTGGAGGCGACACAGGAAACCAAAAATGAGAGGTTATCACACATAAACTGACTCTTCACACATAAACTGACACATATAACACAAAGCAATTTGACCTGACCAAGACTGAATGGGGAACAGTACAGTACAGTACTACAGTGATACACATGGGGAGGTGAGAGACAGTTGGGACAGACAGGAAACATGGTACATGTCAGAGATGGGGACTTGGACCTGAGACTTGGACTTGATTGCACTTAAGTCACACACACAGTGACTTGAGACTTGACTTGAGACTCATCCTCAAAGACTTAAGACTTGACTTGGACTTGAGGTTTGGGACTTGTGAACAATCTTTATTTTTTATTTAAAAAAAATTGGTGCATTAACATTAAGGAAATGTTTACTAATGTCATCTAATCAATGCTGATACTGTATTCGAATAGATGAAGGAGTGAGGATAATACAGTACATGCTTTGAATTCCTTAGTTTTAGCTATGCAGTGTTCTAAGCAGACCAGATGGCATGCAGCAGATGATAGAACGCGCATTCATGAGAGACTTGAGACTTGACTTGGACTTGTCCCTCAAAGTCTTGAGACTTGACTTGCAAAAGAGGACTTGTGAGCATCTCTGGTACATGTACAGTAGAACTAAAGGAACTAGACAGGGCAACATAATACACAAAGAAATACAAAACCTAGACAATGAATGAGCGGTAGAAACGCACGGTAGAAAGACGCAACCATGACAGGCGATCACAGTTCAACTGATCTTGGATCACAGTCAGGCCAGTGGATCAAGCCTTCCTGTATCTTCATCTGTCTCCATCTTTCCTCAGTTGTACCTGGAGGAGCAGAACTTCTCACTGCGCGAGGCTGAGCGGACACTCGCTCAGTGGGTGCGTCTCCATTTACTAAGGTTCGTCCTCAACCTGATAGTCCTGTCTCTGCTGGGCGGAGCCTTCGGCCTCATCTACTTTGCCACGGTGACGTCGCAGCACGAGGCCCAGCAGGTGAGACCTTCATGCTGAATAGCAGCATATTATGCTAGACTCGAGTCACTTGGTGAAGTCACATGATGGTGGTGGCTTCGGCCTCTCGGTACAGCCGTGCCTATATGTGACACTGTCTTTCCAAGAGCGGACACTACTGGTGGGTCAGCCTGTTCCTGCAGTACCTCCCTCCTATTGTCATCACCGTGGTCAACCTGGTCCTCCCCCACATCTTCCGGAAGATCTCGTCTTTCGAAGATTACTCCTTCACCACGCAGGTCAATGCCACCCTGGTGAGGTAAGGTGGGGCTGATGCATGCCAGTCTAATGCATACAGACACATTCCTGTGTAGATTCACTCTGTCTTTTTCCTCAGGAGCATTTTCCTGAAGCTGGCATCTCTGGGGATCTACCTGCTCTTCCTCTTCAGAACCAATTACAATCAGCTAGTGAGTTAACACTGTCAGTTGTGCTTCAAGTTGTATTGATCATCTTCCATCATATATCTCTCATATCATAACTTGATCTTAAGTAAGTCCTAAGTGTTTTCTATAATAAGCTGTTAACATTCCTTCAAATGTTCAGGACTGAGATGTGATTTCAGGCAGATATTTGGAATAATTCTTGTCTTTAAAGCATTTATTTTTTTCTCTCCTACAGTGTTGGGAGAACCAGTTTGGGAACGCAATGTACAAGCTCTGTATCTTCGACTTCTTGGCCACATTCTGTTACACCTTCCTCTGGCTTTACCCCAGGAAGTGGGTTTGTTTCTCAATCATGTGTTTCTTTCTTTAGTCATCGTTTTGATGATCTTTGTGGAGAGCAGCAGTGTTTATGATCTTTGTGGAGAGCAGCAGTGTTTATGATCTTTGTGGAGAGCAGCAGTGTTTATGATCTTTGTGGAGAGCAGCAGTGTTTATGATCTTTGTGGAGAGCAGCAGTGTTTATGGACCTTCTGCCTCACAGGTTGTTGCAGGAGCGTTATCCATCATCTCGGCTGTTGTCAGGGAAACAACACTTCCTGATCCCTTTTTACGTGCTGGACCTGGTGAACAACCAGACAGTGAGCTGGGTGGGAGTCTACTACTGCCCCCTGCTGCCGCTCCTGGAAACTGTCAAACTGGTGGCCACATTCTACATCAACAAGGTTGGCCGATGGCACATCTCTCTCTCTCTCTCTCTCTCTCTCTCTCTCTCTCTCTCTCTCTCTCTCGTCTGTCTATTCTTCTATCTTCCTATCTATCACTGTCTCTGTCTCTCTCCCAATTCAATCAATTCAAAGAGGCATGACCATAATACAGTACAGTAATGCCAAAACACATTCCTATAGGTTCAAATAACAGAATAACAAATTGGAATAAGAATGATTAGGGCTATTAGGATTAAAGATTCTCTCATTTTATTGAGTTCACGGTTCTGCGTTTGGCTGATGGCGCATGAAGGTTATAAACTATTGTAGTTGAACTATTTTCCCCTCATCGTCCGTCTCCCTCTCTCTCTGTGTTCTGTAGTTTGCGGTTCTGCGGTGCTGTGTGGCGGAGCAGAGGATGATCCGAGCCTCCAGCTCCTCCCCTTTGTTCCACTTCATGTTGCTGCTGGGCCTCCTCATGGCTGTGGCCACGCTCGGCTTCAACATTTACCAGTAAGAACTCACACAATAATAACAATAACAATAGTCCAGCTTATATGATAAGAATATTTGAGTGCTCTTTCCACCCTTTACTCACTTCATCTCTATCCAACTCGTCCCTGATCCTCTTTCCCTTCTTCTGCCAGGGTCTCCCCGTCCTCCTCCTGTGGTCCGTTTGGAAACGGGGTGACTGTGTTTAATGTGACAGAGGCGTGTGTGCACAGTCTGCCTTCAGCGGCCCAGAACGTTCTCCGCTACCTGACCTCTCAGGCCTTCGTCTTCCCGCTCATCCTGGCTGAGATGTAAGTGACAGACATGCAGACAAGACAGTATTTAATAATAATAATAATAATAATAATAATAATAATAATAATAATAATAATAATAATAATAATAATAATAATTATAATAATAATAATAATAATAATAATAATAATAATAATAATAATGCAGACAATACAGTATTTAACTTCCCTCTGGTAGATTAGCTCAGGTGATAACAAACAGCGGCTCTGTAGGTTATTTACAGTGTGAGGAGTTTTTCCAGTTTGAAGGAATACAAATATAAACCGTTGTTGTGAGCTGGCTTTGACCTAAAGCACTTTTGGGGTGAGCGAGGTGGAGACGCCCTGCCTACATTTGCAACCAATAAAGATTGTTTACTGCCACTGGAAACAAGAACTTTAAAAAATAGACATGCAATACTTTCACTTGACCTGAATCTCTCAATGAATCTGAATGTGTTTCCTCAGTGTGATCTTAACTTCCTACGTGTCGCGGAGCCGAGCCAACCAGAAGGCCATTGAGCGACTGAAAGAGATGCTGGTTATCGTAAGTCACGTGCCACCACACAATGTAATATCTAATAAATACACATAAGGAAATTATGCGGGCTGCCAGCTATCAGTTAGTTTGGTTGTGAAGTGAGTGAATCTTTCATACTAGTGCCTGACTGTGTCATGTGCTTGTACCGTTTGTGTGTCTTCTGCGTGTATCCATGTGTTAGCGTGCATACAGTGTATGCACGCACTTATATATCAATAAACTTATATACTTATATATCAATAAATGTGTGTTTCCCTCACAGAGCAGTTCAGATAAGCGTTTCCTGGTGAAAGAACACGCCACACTGCTCAGAGGTCCGAAGAAGACGCGGAGAGCTCCTGCAGGCACTGAAGGGGACGTCCCCGCCGTGCAGCGGAAGGACCGCCCTCCACCCATCTGAAGAATGAAAAAGATTTTCTGTTGATTTCTGACTATAACCCCAATTCAGAGTTGCAGTTCATAGCAGAAGCTATCCACCCACAAACTTGAATTCAGAAGAGCAGCTTTGCCGAGGGATGACAAGAGTGAAACGTTGCACTTTGCTGCCCCACCACCTTTTATACTGTCTATGCGCAGTGGTTCCCAACCTTGGGGTCATGACCCCCAGTGGGGTCACCTGGAATTCAAATGGGAATTTCTGTTTTTTAATTTTATATTGAGGGGGGGGGGGGATTATATCTGAGGAAAAAAGTCAGAAGACTTCTTAGATTAAAGTTAAAAAAAAGTGTCGGAATTCTGAGATTAATGTCAGAATTCAGAGAAAAAAAGTCAGCCTTGTGATTTTAATGTCCGAAAAAAGTCAGCATACTGTTAAATGTGACATCATTGATGATGTCACTGATGAGGTCAACGATGATATTACCGATGTACCGAAATTTGAATGTATGGGGTCCCTAGATTTTTGCGACGTCAAAATTGGGTCACAAGCCAAAAAGGTTGGGAACCCCTGGTCTATGGTCACAGCCTCATTACTGAGAGGAGGCTGGTGGATGGCTTAATTTCGCTTTCATGTTCTCTCTTCCTCTCATTTTAATTATAAAATTAAGTATAAAAATAATACAGTATGGTAATATTTTCATGTTTTGTAAAGTGTAATTACAGTGTTTTCCTTCTTAGGGCTGAGTTAAGCTTGTACATATATAATGTGTTTGGTTTATGAATAATGAATGTATGTGGACTGAATTATACTCAACATTTCTGACGATATATAGTATTACTTTGGTATTACAACATTAATACTCCCAGCATCCCATTACATGTTGTATAATGAAGGGTTCTGTGACTGACAATGTTTTTAGTTGGTTTTATTTCCTGATGTAAACCAAAGTGCCCTTCTGGGACATGTATTAAATATGATTGATTGATTGATTGATTGATTGATTGATTGATTGATTGATTGATTGATTGATTGATTGATTGATTGATTGATTTCTCTCTCTCTTTTTTTTTTAACATTGTGCTAATTAAAACCTTTTGTGTTTTTGAGTTTGACTTTTTTGTTTTGGTGATATTGTTGTGTTGTAGATTTAAGCCAAACACAGCCTAGTATCTTATCTATCTGTAACACATGTGTAACACCCCTATCCTTTACACACACACTTGATGTGCGCACACACGCATGCATGCACGCACGCACGCACACGCGCACACACACATGCACACACACACACACACACACACACACACACGCACACACAGTGGACTGACAAGAAAGTGACATACACACTCAAAACCTAGCATGAGAAACTATGTCATTGATGAATACGGAGCACTGTTATGAAGGATCTACAGTTATTTCATTTGTTCCCAGTTTTGGGTGAGTTAAAATATTGTTTCACAAACAACATTGCAACTTAATACTTTAACCATTAATTTAATATCAGTCTTATTATACCGTGTTGTTTTCTTTTTTCAGTTTTGGCGAGTTTGGTCGTCAAGATAAGTAAGTTGATCAAAGTAAATGTAAATTGTCAATAAATTCAATGTTTTCTGGCTCAGAAGCTTTCATTATAGTGGTGAAGAGTAAGACTGAGAAGATGGTATAGTTTGACCACACTCTGTTTTACGTGTCAATGAGAACACTTTATACAGAGAGAAAGATATATGTTTATTCTGTATATCTGTATCTACTCTCTATAGAACTTGTTCCAGGACTTCTTCTAGAGCCTGATCACATTATGGGTAAATACCAGTTCTCGAACCAAACAACTGCTTCTCTCCCTCCAGGTGGATCAGTCTCCCTTCGCCCGGTGCTGACGGGTCCGGACAAGGCCTACCTGGGCTCTAAGGTGCAGTTCCAGTGCATAGCGCCTGAGTCCTCTCCACCTGTCAGCTATGTGCTGATGAAGGACGGTAAGGTCCCAGTGGGCACAGGCACCGACCTCGAGGGAGAGCAGGGTACCACCTTCTCCTTCAAGGTGTCTGCATCGTCAGAGGGGCCATACAGCTGCAGGGCCACTGCAGGACCACACACAGGAGGCAGCAACAGCATCAGGCTGCTGGTAGTGAGTGAGTACCAGAGGGAAATGGAGACTTGCATGGGACAAGGTGCATGGGTCCATTCCATGCAATTAACTTAAAGGAACACTCTGCCCATTTTCAACCAGCTTTGTATCATTAGAACATCAGTAGTATATCAGAAAACTGTAAACTGTTTTGAAGTCTGTCATTTAATTTGACAGTTATTGAGTGTTAAATTGTGGACCAGTGACATCACTGGTCCACACTAACTCGAATTAATAACTCATTAACTCAAATCAACCCTCAATAACTGTCAAACTAGATGAATGATGAATAGTTTGACAGTTATTGAGGGTTGATTTGAGTTAATGAGTTATTAATTTGAGTTAGTGTGGACCAGTGATGTCACTGGTCCACACTTTAACACTCAATAACTTTCAAATTAAATGACAGACTTCAAAACAGTTTACAGTTTTCTGATATACTACTAATGTTCTAATGATACAAAGCTGGTTGAAAATGGGCGGAGTGTTCCTTTAAGATTAGCTTTTTTTGTTCATTTCCCCCCATTACAGATTCAAGAATTATTGACCAAAAGCACTGCACATAATCTCAGAGGGGAAGGGGGTAAATTCCTAATTAAATACATAAATAAATAATGAAGTAAGATCATTAAAAAATACCTTACATTAAAACCTTTGCCCCTTTCCCCAGACAACCCCCCCCCCCCCCCCCACTACAAAAAAGAAACAAACAAACACAACTACTACAACAACAACAACAACAACAACAAAAATACAACAAAAATACAGGGCTGCTTCTCTTATTAGAGTGTTAATGATTATGATTTACATACATGGTAACCTCTTCCTCTCATCCCCAACCCTCTGCACTTCCCTCACCTTTAGCCCCTGTGTCAGGAACAAGATTGACCTCTGACCCCTTCCCCCCTGTCGCGTACGAGGGGTCGCGCCTCGTCCTGAGCTGTGACGTCACCAGGGGCTCCCACCTCTCCTACACCTGGTTCTTCAACAAGAGAGAGGTGACGTCTTCGGCCCTGCCCCCGCTACGCCCCGCGGGGAACAAGCTAGTGATGGAGAAGGTGACTTCAGAGCATGCCGGGAACTATTCCTGCATGGCTGGGACCAGCATGAAGAATAACAGCAGGTTTTCCAGCAGTGGGGAGGTCCAGGTGATGGTCAAAGGTAAATCAGTTGAAAAAACAACACTTTAACTACCTTAAAATAAAAGATCAAAGACACACACCTGGCCTAAATAGAGGTTATATATATACACACTGCTTCTGGGGTGGTTAGCACTGTCGCTTCACAGCAAGAAGGTCATGGGTTCAAATCTCCACCCGGTCCTTTCTGTGTGGAGTTTGCATGTTCTCCCCCTATAGTAAAATGTGTAGTGTGTTGTGTGTAGATATAGGATGTAGTAAGACTGTGATGCTGTGTTTGTGTAGTAAAGTGTGTAGTATGTTGTGTGTAGATATAGGATGTAGTATGACTGTGATGCTGTGTTTGTGTAGTAAAATGTGTAGTATGTTGTATGTAGAGTAGATATTGGATGTAGTATCACTGTGATGCTGTGTTTGTGTAGTAAAGTGTGTAGTATTTTGTGTGTAGATAGAGGATGTAGTCTGAGTGTGATGCTGTGTTCGTGTAGTAAAATGTGTAGTATGTTGTGTGTAGATATAGGATGTAGTCTGAGTGTGATGCTGTGTTCGTGTAGTAAAATGTGTAGTACAGTATGTTGTATGTAGAGTAGATAGAGGATGTAGTCTGACTGTGATGCTGTGTTTGTGTAGTATGTTGTGTGTAGGTATGTAGTATGATTGTGATGACGATGCTATGTAAAGTAAGGATGCACGATATAGTGGCAATCATATCGGTATTGGGCGATGTTAGTCGTTTTTTAACATATTAGTATCGGTCCGATGTTGCAATGTTAATATTGGTTATTGGTACAGTATCAGCCAAAATGTCCAATGCAGTAAATATAGGATTTATGGGCTTTTCCAAATGTTTTGGAAATAAAGAAATGTATTACTCTGTCAAATTCAGTGTTTACCTGTGTTTTGCCAGTATGTACAACATTTTATTATGATAGAAATGTGTTTTTATACAGATCATATCGACATCGGAAAACATTGGTTATCGGCCATAACTGCAAAGTTGATATCGGTTATCGGGCAAAATGTTCACATGGGTTCATCCCTAATGTAAAGCCCTTTGAGACATGCTTGTGTGATAAGGGCCTATTACATAACTGATCTGAACTCCTACTTCACATTTAATTCATCTTCCTTCTCTCCACGCCTTCCTCTCCTCCTCCAGTCCACTTTTCAACACCAGGCATCTCGCTCACGTTCTCCAAAGTGGGGGGCAATTACAGCGGTACGGTGACCTGCTCGTCATCGAGTGGGAGTCCTCCAGTCACCTTTGACCTTTTACTAGACGACAATGAAGCAGGCTCTGTCACGGCAACTGAGTCCCTGGTTGCCTCATTTCCTGTTGCTATGTTGTTACCCGGGCGGGACATGGGCGTGGCGCAGTGTCGGGCGAGAAGTGAGGTGCAGCAGCTGATGAGTGCGCCTCTGACTCTGGTAGTGGGTATGATGATGATGATGATGATGATATTACCTCGGGCCTTCTTGCCCTTTCCATCCCTCTTTCATAGCAAAATCTGACATCCCCACATGTGGCTTTAAAGGGACAGTTCACCCCAAAATCCAAAATGCATATTTTTCTTCTTACCTGTAGTGTTATTTATCCATCTACATTGTTTTGGTGTAAGTTGCCGAGTTTCGGAGATATCGACCATAGAGATGTCTGCCTTCTCTCGAATACAACGGGACTGGATGGCACTTGGCTTGTGGTGCTCAAAGCAATTGCTCAAAGTGCCCCAAAAAATACATTTGAAAAACTCAATCTTTCGAGAAATCGTGGACTGGTTACTCAAGTTTAATGTAGGAACTATTTTCTTTTGACTGAACTACACCTGCCAACCGTCTCACCGTGCAGAAAGAAGTGTGCTAATGTTACAGCTAAGCTCATAAGCTAAACGTCATCCAACGCATTCCAGTTCCATTGTATTTAAGAGAAGGCAGACATCGCTATGGCTGAAACTTGACAGCTTACACCAAAACGATCTGGATGGATAAATAGCACTATACAGGTAAGAGGGAAAATCTGTTTGATTTTGGGGGGTGAACGGTTCTTTTAAACTTCATAACAGTCCAGTTCATTGTAATATCCTCATGACACATTTAAAAGTATTTTAAAACAGTGGATAGGTGCATGCAACAAATCTCTAGAGGCAGTTATTTTATAAATAGCAAAGAACATACATTCCCACAGACTGCCTATTAATCAAATTAATTAGATTATTGCAACCAACATCAAGATGATTTCAACTCAACACTTTCCATTGAAAGACAAAGAAAACATCAGAAATGGCCTCGAAAGTTGCTTCCACAAAATAAATTGTAGAAATTGTAGAAGTGGGTATGAGCTGTACAGATATGTGAAGCAAATGTCTCTCTCTCTCTTTCATCTCTTCCTTTCACTTCTTTATCCGCCCCCCCACCCCACCCCACCCCGCCCCCCCATTGTTCCAGTCCCAGTCGGAGGCCGGGCGAAAGTAGAGGTAGAACATCTGTACAGAGCTGATTCCTCCATGTCTGCTGTCAGGCTCCACTGCCAGCTGAGCAGAGGAACTTTCCCTTACTTCACCTGGCTCTTCAACAACTCTCTCCTCCCCACCGAGGCCCATCCAGACGCCCACGTTCGTCCTCTGGTCACGGGCCCTCGCTACGCTTTCGCTGACCAGAGACGGACCCTCATTCTCTCCAGGCTGGGCCCAGAGGAGTCCGGGTATTACCGTTGCCGGGCGAGGGACAGCTATGAGGATTTGGGCCCCTGGGTGGAGAGCGCAGCTGAGCTGGTCCGAGTGACAGGTGAGATGGTCAAGACTGCAGGTGTTACCAAAACCTCCAGACTAGTCTCTGGTATTAAAACAGTGTCATATATATTGTATAATATATTGTATAGTATTCACAACCAAATGTCAAGTTTATACATAATGCACAAGTGTTGTCTCGACTCAATCATGAAGACTGACTTCGACAGCATCATATAGTGCACCCCATGCTGCGCACGCCCCTCATCGTTCAGGGTGTGTAACTAACTCCCTGCTCAAGTGACATCACTGATGACGTCAGAATTGCTCGAGTGACATCACTGGTGACGTCACAACTGCCCCTTTCTCCTGGTAGTATAGAGCCCATGTCA
The DNA here is from genome assembly GCF_964638095.1 of Poromitra crassiceps. Taxonomy (NCBI): domain Eukaryota; kingdom Metazoa; phylum Chordata; class Actinopteri; order Beryciformes; family Melamphaidae; genus Poromitra; species Poromitra crassiceps. Next base: position 2,143,146 of record NC_139646.1, read on the forward strand.
CTACGTCATTACTCACATTTGTGCCGGCATCCTCAGCTGCTGTTCGTCATCACTGGAGCAGTTGTATCCCCTGATCACCACCAAGTCATGGCTCCTGTAGAAATCCCTGTGGGGGGGATTATCTATCTATCCTATACGCCACTGATGCCCCCCTCCCCTCTCATCTCAAGAGGAGCGTCATCATATCATGGAGTCATATGCCACACTTAAACTGTTTATTTGTTCAATAAAGTCTATTAATCCTTCCTACGAGTCTCTCATGATTGAAATAAATGCAGAGTGATTTGTATCTGTAAATCTGTATCTGAAACAGTATGACAAAACTGTGTCAAAAAATCCACACACAGGTGGAGATTCACAAATATATTTCCATTTAAAAATGCTAAGTTGACATGCAAATGATATACGGGTGGTAAATTAGAGGTACAGATACAGATGTACAGATACAAATCACTCTGCATTTATTTGTGCATTGTGAGTTATGTAACTACTTTGTTTGTGAATACTTATGAGACTGTTTTAATATCATAATCGTCTAAAGCATGTGATAGATACCCTGCCAGAAATGCCCCCCTCCCCTTATCTGGGGTTTGTGCACTCTTTACCACATAATACTTTCTACTTTCGATCAGACAGGATCCTTAACTGCATTACCTGAGCAACTGCCAACATCTTCCACTGCAACACCGCCAAGTAAAAAACACATATATACAGTATATATTGACTTATATACTGCAAACACTGTATATACAGCTTCATTGGCCTGTCCATTCTCTCCCCCAGATGTTTCCTTCACCACCATCGAGCTTATCACCATAACATTATGCTGCTTCGTGTTTCTGGTCCTGATCGGCGCTGTGGCCTGTGTGACCAAGATGTTTGACCGCAAGCAAGGTATGTGTGTGTGTGTGTGTGTGTGTGTGTGTGTGTGTGTATGTGTGAGTGTGCCTGTGTGTGTGTGTGTGTGTGTGTGTGTGTGTGTGTGTGTGTGTGTGTGTGTGTGTGTGTGTGTGTGTGTGTGTGAGTGTGCCTGTGTGTGTGTGTGTACACGTGCGTGTTAGTAAGAGACTGATCAAAATTGATAACTGATTTTAAAAAAGTGATTTCTTCCTCTTTTCCTCTCCTGCGCCCCCTCCCTTTTCCTTTCTTTCGCAGCTAATGTTCGCACTAACGCAACGACAAAGTAAGCTTTATTTGCTTGGACCTCTAAAGTGTTATTTCCGTAATTCAAATGATCCAGTCATACAAATGTCTGTACCGTCCCATCCCAGTTCAGGTGCACTTCCTCTGTCCACAACCACTTCCCAGTCTGAAGGCCGGCAGATGGACACATCTGACATAGACAGTGATGTCGACAGTGATCTCCAGAATCAGGTATAGACGGTTTTAACTGGACAATATAAATTAAATTATAATTTATATTGTCTATATTTATATTTATATAATTATAATTATAATTAATAAATTAAATTTCCCCCAGCTTAGTCCTGCTGCATTGTTTGCTAGTACAATAACTGACAGGAAATAAGCTAGGTTTCAAACTGTTCCCTAGCAACACATTTCCGCTAAAACAGTCTATAAAATCCTACCTACTTGTATCACTACACCTGACATTCCAGTGGCTCACCTGGTTGAGCGCGTACCACAAAGTCTCCATCGCAGCTACCAACCCGGGTTCAAACCCATGTGGGCATGTGGCAAAAGACCCATGGTATTTTGCCACATGTCATCCCCTCTCTCTCTCTCTCTCATTCTCTCTCTCTCTCTCTCTCTCTCTCTCTCTCTCTCTCTCTCTCTCTCCCCACCTTTGCTATCTGCCTACTGTCCTATCAAATAAAGGCAAAATACCCCCCCCAAATAATAATAATAATAATAATAATAATAATAATAATAATAATAAAAATATCAATACACAACACTGCATGTATACACAATTATTTAGCATCAACTTCTTATGAATTGAAAATAAAATGGAAAAATGTATTGTTGACATGCACTTATTGATATTTTACATTGCAATGTCAGTGGCTAAGCATGACCCCAGGGTGATAACATGATTTATTAAGCAGTTTTCAATATAAGCTACACAGTAAAAGTGAAACGGAAAAATACAGTAAAACTGTAAAAAAAAAAAAAAAAAAAATGTAAACGATTGTTTTTGTATTCACCTCCTTATAACCCCAAATTCGACACATTGTGCAGAAAGTAAACAAAATGAAGTGTTCCTTATCATTTTGATAATATCTGAAAAAAACCATAATGCCTCCAGTCTGGCTATCATCACCGGTGGAGGCATAACAAACTGAACTACTTTAACCAAGACATGATGAGCGTTCTCCCTCTCTCTGTTTCAGACCATGGAGATCACAATATGACAATATGACACATGACCACTCGACTGCACTGTGTCATCTCTGATCAGACAGATCACTTCCTCCTGCAGCGATCCACTTTCTCCTCTCAAATCAGCCATCTTTGTTGTGCTATCAGCATTGCAATGCTCACTTTGCCACAACTGCTACTTGCTTACAAACACATTGGTGGAGCCATCAGTTGAAAATAGTGGGAGATTCGCTTTTACAGCAAAACTACACTGTCAGAAGAAAACTACTGTATTCAGCCACCTTTTGTGCAAATAAAAATCTATTTTAACTGTCGTTTGTTTGGATTCATTATAGCAATGATACTAGGCTAATTGATGCCTGATTACAGCTTCTTTCCCAGTTCCCATTGTAATCCAATAGACCCTTTTCAAGCAAAACACTAATGAGGGTTTCAAAATTCCAATCGTGGAAGTTGGAAACCCTCATTAGTGTTTTGCTTGCACCTGTGTTTACCCTGCCTTTTCGATACAAAATGGCCCCTGTGAGAAGGGTCTACACTACAGGTTTCTTTATCCCAATATAATTCAAAATATAAAATAACATCAAAATTGTAAAGTCATGAGAGAGGGAGGGAGGGTAATGATAGGGAGGTGTAGCGTAATAGCCTATCTATCTCTTTGCACATGTTCCAAAGTGTGTGCGTGTGCGTGTGCGTGTGCGTGTGCGTGTGCCTGCGTGCGTGCGTGTGTGTGTGTGTGTGTGTGTGTGCGTGCGTGCGTGCGTGCGTGTGTGTGTGTGTGTGTGCGTTTGTAATCTATGTTCCTTTTACCCGCAGTACTTCAACCCTCCATTCAAAACTGTCAAACCTCCTCACCACTGCCATTACACACTTTAGCATAATCAAAACTACATTACACACTTTAGCATAATCAAAACTACATATCATTACACACTTTAGCATAATCAAAACTACATATCGAATCTCGTCAAGACTCTTTCATCACTTGGAGGCCTCCAGCATGTCTGTTTTTGTGGTCATGTTTGGTAAGATACCCAACACAAATATTACAGTATTTGTTTCACAATTTCAAACTTTTTTAATTATTTCTCTTTTCCCTCTCTCTAGTGTTGTGTTACTGCAGCAAGGAAAGCAGTAAGTCAATTATGTTTGCTTGTGTGTGTGTGTGTGTGTGTGTGTGTGTGTGTGTGTGTGTGTGTGTGTGTGTGTGTGTGTGTGTGTGTGTGTGTGGATCAGTCACTATAAATGTGTACCCTGCATACTATATCTGTTGAGTGAGTGTATTTTTTGTAGGCACCTCAGTTCTAGGACGGCCGGTGCTGTCGGGCCCTACGGCAGTTAAACTTGGCAAAATTATGGAATTTTCCTGTAAGGTGCAGGTCTTCCCAGAGGGGGAAGACATCCGTGTGCAGTTCAAGCTGTTCAAGTGGGTGTTAAATCACATTAAAACGAAGACCTGGACTAAAATGTGTAGATCAAATGTCTGTTAGTTCAATTCACCTCCTTGAACCAAATAATGTTTCATCCCTCTAATGATCATCTTAGGGAGGGTGACCGCACCAAGACTTTGGCCGAAAATCCTTCCATGAATGGGGAGAATGTAAGTTTCCCCATGGTTGCCAGGTCTTTCCATGACGGCTACCTGGAGTGCCAAGCCAGAGTGCAGAACAACTCTCTCATACAGCCCACCATCAGCGACAGACACTACCTTCAAGTGATTGGTGAGTGTCTGTATTACCAGCATACCTGTAGGCTTCATCTATTGCAGCAAAATCACTCACTGTGGGCAAATACCTTGTTAAAGGTCCAGTGAAATGAGACTCACATTTCCCAATCTCTTGGTATTGTTTTAACGGAGGGAAAGTTGATATACTTACCCAAAATCTTGTAACTGTCAGTATTGTAGAAAATTGGCCAAGATATTTGAGAAACTCTCCCAATTTAATTATCCAATCTACCTCCTGCATGGTGCATCTAGATTTTAATGAATGTTCTAATTGCTGCATTTGCCAAATCACCACATGTCCATTATGAATTGTTGAAGTTGAAGCAAATCTGCTCACTGGAATTTGATTAAGTTGAGAAAAGGAGCGGTAACAACAAATTCTGAGTTAAGTGACACTAATGCAAGTCAAGTCAAGTCAAGTCAAGTTTATTTATATAGCCCTAATTCACAAGCATGTCTCAGAGGGCTTCACAGAAAATATGTCTAGCTAGTTCTAGCTGACACAACAGTAGCAAATTACAGAATAAAGATAACATTTTGAACAACTAATATAGAAAATATAGAAATGAAGGATAGAGCAGAGGAGAGAGCAGGAGAAGGGAGGAGAGCAGGGGGAATGTGAGAGAGTGATGGGCTGGGGGGAGGGAATGGGAAATGTTGGAGGGTATAGGAGGTGGGGAAGGAGCAAGAGGAGAGAGCAGGAGAGGGGAAGGGGGGGTGTGGGGGAGAAGGGAGCAGGGAGCAGGGGGAGGGAGGAGGTGGGGAGAGAATGGGAAATGTGGGAGAGGAGAGAGCGTATGGAAGAGAATGGGAGTATAGAGAGAGTATGGGAGACAATATGGAGAGAACAGGGAAAGGAGGGCTAGCTGACACAACAGTAACAAATTACAGTAGTAATAATAACACATCGAACAATTATATGATAGAGAAATATAGACACACATTTTGCAAACGGACATATGTCGATTTCTTAGCAACCAAACTATGCTTAATTTAATTGGCTGCAGGCCTTTAGTAGTGAGTCCCTTTGCCAAATAAACACATGTTCACATATAGAGCTTATGGGTGCCTCGCTTTAGGGTAGAATGGGTGCCATGCTTTAAATAGTGGTGGAATAGTGGGAGGGGATAGAATGGGTGCCATGCTTTGGAGTAGAATGTGTACTATGCTTTAGAGTAGTGGGGGAAGAGCAAACTTGACTAATTTGATGTTGCTTAGCATGTTGACATGGGCCACGCCTCTTCAACACATGGAGAATTGGCTGAGCTTAGAGAAAATTACAGATTCAGATTCAGTTAAGCACCAAAAACAAGAACGCAAGTACAGAAAGTACTGTATTCATAGTATTCCCATGATGTCACAAGCATTTTCCTACCAATATGGTGCTACAATACACATTGGCTGGTTGTGTCACTTGATTGTAATTACCTGTTAATTGATTACAATCACCTGCTATTTTCCTACCAAGATGGCCGTGTGGTGATGTAACAGAATACTATCTATAGACGGAATAAGACTGTGACGTCATTCTGTGGTGCCTGCCCTGCAGAGCCTGTGAACGGGGCAGAGGTTGTTGTCCAATCAGGTCCGGTGGCGTTCCATGGAGGGAAGACCCTGGAGCTGTGGTGCAATGTGACCGCTGGAACTCACGTCTCCTACAGCTGGCTGGTGAACGGCCAGCCTTTCTCTCCATCTCCATCTCCTCTCCGCTACGCCACACAGAATCAACTCTTCATCAACAGGTCAGTGGAATCAACTCTTCATCTACAGGTCAGTGGAATCAACTCTTCATCTACAGGTCAGTGGAATCAAGTCTTCATCTACAGGTCAGTGGAATCAACTCTTCATCTACAGGTCAGTGGAATCAACTCTTCATCAACAGGTCAGTGGAATCAACTCTTCATCTACAGGTCAGTGGAATCAACTCTTCATCTACAGGTCAGTGGAATCAACTCTTCATCTACAGGTCAGTGGAATCAACTCTTCATCTACAGGTCAGTGGAATCAACTCTTCATCTACAGGTCAGTGGAATCAACTCTTCATCTACAGGTCAGTGGAATCAACTCTTCATCTACAGGTCAGTGGAACCTGATTTACTTGGCTGCTTTTGTGTTGTTGATAATGTAATATGTCAACAGCAAATGCCTGCTAAGTGTTTCTTTGGTCACACCAGATTAGGAAAAACTCCTGTGTCCTGTGTCATCCCCCCCGATACAGTATACAAGTCCAAGAATGTAACTGTCTGAGAAACGTTCCACCTGTGACAGTTAATTATTTCATCAATATCTGAAAGATTATAGTTATGTTACTGAAAAACAAGTTGTCTCACCCTTAGGACCACCCCTCAAGACAGTGGGTCCTACATGTGTGTGGCTACCAACCAATTGAGTGTGACAGACGTCTTCACCTCCAACAGCTCCCAACTTCTGATCACAGTCAAAGGTAAGCTGTGGTGTCTATTGAACACACTGTCAAAAGAACATTTCAGATAGCGTGGTGGATTTTGAAGAAAGGTCAATGAAATAACGCCATCGTGTATCCTGTTCACTGTGTTTCTCCTCAGAGTCGGTGTCAAATCCTGATATCTCCTTCACTGTGTCAAAGGAGGACACCCAGTATTATGCCTTGGTCACCTGTCAGTCAACAAGGGGGACTCCGCCCATCACATTTTCGCTCTACAACAGGACAGAATTTGTTACCAATGAGACGGTGGAGGAGCAAAACACCACATTCAAGATCCCAATGGTTTTGGGCCGGCACCTGGGTTCGCTCCAGTGCCAGGCAGATAACGGAGACCAGATTGCGTACAGTCCAAAGATTCCCTTAGAAGTTGGTATGTATGTGCATGGGGTGTGAGTCTGTAGACTATTCGTTATATTCCTTCTCTGACTGTCCATCTGTGTCTGTCTTCAATGGGTGCTTCCACAATGTCCCCTACAGTGCCGGTTGGCGGGCCTGTGACGATGCATTACGACTATGACGTTGGAGAAAACTTTGCTGTGATCGGCCTGAGGTTCTGCTGCAAGGCAGCAAAGGGATCACATCTGCGGTACCAGTGGTTCCTCAACAAAACCCTTCTAGCGGGCCAGGGATCCTTCTACCGGGTGGACCACCAGCCTCCGGACCAGTCCATACTCCTCGTAGCTGTAGGGAGGACTAGCGCTGGGACGTACCACTGTGAAGTGTCAGACAGCTTTGACAAAACCACTGTGATAAGGAGTGAGAAGCGTTACTTCGATAAAGAAGGTACTGCTGATCTGTTACCAACTGTTTTTATGGTACAAATATTTGTGACATGATTGTGTTTGTTTTCATCTCTTACCCCTCCTCCTCCTCCTCTTCATCCTCCTCCTCCTCCTCTTCCTCCTCCTCCAGTGCTGAATCATCTCCCCATCTCAGTGGTAGCGGTTGTCTTTGGCTGTTTCATCTTCCTGGTTTCCATGGTGTCCATTTGTTGTTGTATCGGAGTGGTGTTCAGTGAGTTCATAACTTCTCAATGACTTGGTAGTAGCATAGGTACATACCAGCTCTGTGGAGGGGTACAAGAGGAAAGAAATATTTTGTTGTTCTACAATTCCTCCCTCTTTTATCTGCTGTTTTATCTGGTATATCTCCCTCCTTTGCTATTCACTGAGTCTCATTTCTATGTGAATTACAACCTTGTTGTCTCTTCTTTCAGGGCAAAGGCAATATGGAGAGAAGTCCCTGTAAGTGGTTTGTCAAATTCAATGTGATACTTAGGGTGCCTCTAATCTCACCACACTATATTGCGCGGCACGGCGCACAATTGCCCAACTGTACCTGTGTGAAGCAGTTGAGCAAGTTGTGCGCCGCCGCGGAAACTGCCGCCCAATTATATTAGTACGATTTTACACTATGGGAAAGTAAAAATCTTACTGATTGAACCTTTAACAAATCTCAGTCAATTGCTGTGTTTTCCTTGCTCCTAACCAGCTGATATATGACTCCGGTAACACTTTATAATAACGTTCAGTCGTAAGTCATTTATAAGCCTTTAGTTAATGATGAACTAAACATTTACGAAACATGAATATACATTTGTAGATGATTAATACATATGTGTTAACATATACAAATGTGATGTCATCTATAAACTTTTAGTAAATGAAGTTTTCCTCGCCTGTTATAAATGATGTGTAAATAATTTACAATTAATTTACAAGGCTTTCTGCATCCCCTAATCTAAAGTGTAAACCATTCATCACACATAAATGTGTTACATACAAGGGGGTAGCTCTGTTTGTCAAAATTGAAGCCAATGTGGAAGTGTCCTCTTTGCCTGCAGGGGGCGACCAATTTGTTTGTGGACTTCTGTTTTGAAGCCTCAAGTATGGCCTCAGTAAACACTTTCCTAATGTGTTTATGGTCTCAATCGCTAGTTTCAGACTATGTTGTAGTTGCAGACTATGTTTTGGGAGCGTGATTGACAGGTCGCTTGTCCACTGATCACACAGCTCGCCAATCACGGACCAATAGCAGGCCGTGCTCTGTGGGAAACCCCTGGACTTGTGTCGAGATCCAAGATGGCAATGGCCAAAATGTCATACGTGAGGCGTCAAAAAACACAAGTCCACACACCAATGGATCGCCCCCTGCAGGCCATTCGAAATAATGCAGGTTTAAGTGCACTTCTGTATTGGCTTCAATTTTGACAGAGCTACCCCTTGTATGTAACACATGTATGTGTGATGAATGGTTTACACTTTAGATTAGGGGATGCAGAAAGCCTTGTAAATTAATTGTAAATGATTTGCACATCATTTATAACAGGTGAGGAACACTTCATTTACTAAAAGTTTATACAAAGTTCATCATTAATTAAAGGCTTATAAATTACTTACGACTGAACCTTATTATAAAGTGTTACCATGACGCCTTGTTCTCTGCTCTCTCAGGTGGGACCTGCAGATGGAAAGTGTGGTCGTCGCTTATGAGGACAAGCTGGTGGGTCAATGCTCCTATCACCATCATTCAAGCCCATGGCTATTCACGTCATCCTTACTGCTACATTTCTGTAGGCCTACAAGTTCACACGTCATCCTTACTGCTACATTTCTGTAGGCCTACAAGTTCACAGCTACATTTCTGTAGGCCTACAAGTTCACAAGTATTGTATCTTATTCTATTATCATCATTATACTTGACCAGAACAGTCTTGTCTACCATGATCTTTCATTCTCTTAGGATTCGGAAGAGTACAGAGAGGAAGCTGATGTGGTGAATGCAGCCAGAATAGATGAATCTGATCAGGTAGGTCAATGGGTAAATGAATGAATGAATGAATGAATGAATGAATGAATCAAGTAAGCCAGCAAGCAGTCAAACTGAGTCTCTCTGTCACTCCTTCTGACTTGTATCCACAGGAGCCTGAAGCCTCCACAGACGAGTGGCTGCAGATTGTGGAGGAGAAGAAGACACTGGAAGATGAACCAGTCGAGGAGCCTTGAAGGGTCGACTCGCCCTGTCCGCTCGATTAAAACAGACTTGTGGATTAATTTTTTTTAAGGAATAAGAGATAACTGTTTATGATGCTCTGTGCTGTTTGAGCCGTTTTAATTATTTGAATTTGAAGAGCTTTGTTTCAAATGTCAGGAGATATAAATAAATACACATATTTTCTCTCCTGTATTTATGGATTAAGAACAGGTGAAAAAAGTTTTGCAGGGAGTGTGTGTGTGTGTGTGTGCGTGGATGGGAGAGGGGTAATTTTTCTTAACCTTGTGAGACAGCTGGATTCGCACAAGATCATGAGATCACATGTCAATGACCAATCTATTGGTTTGCCAATCAGCGTCCTATGAGGCAGCTACGGGCCAGCCAGCGAGAGCGAGCCCACCCGCCGTTTTTTTTTTTTTTTTTTTTTTTTTTACGGTTTCCCGAGCGACTAGTTATTCCCAGATTAGTAGGCTATTGTGAAAACAAACCTGGCAGCGTCAGGTTACATTTTTCTAGGACGCGCTCCTGTTTTCTTCCAATCTTTAGAACATATGGGGTGTTGGTGCCCTCTTGTGGCCGAAATGAGTATTACAACATCAAACACTGAAAAATGAGCGTGGCAAAAAGAAGAAAATCTCCTGTGCTCTGTGGTTGAAATAGGCTAATAATAATAAATTGTATCAATGTGTCAGTATAGGCCTTCTTCTCAAATGTAGGCTTAGCATGTACGACAAAAGTAAAATAAATAGCCTACTATCTTATTTTTAGTTGTAATACTACAGTGTAGCCAATAAGCCCTTTTAAAGTATTTGCTTTAAATTGATCATCTAATGATGACTGGAGAAATATTGCCATGACGAATTTCAGGAAACAATCTCCCAAAATGGATGAAAATCAAACTATATATAATCTATTTTTTAAATAGCCTGGCCCTACAGTAATTTCCCCTATGCAAACCGCAAGCAAGCAGCAAACCGGATTGCACGCAGCTCAGCTCCGCCTACCTGACGCGCCCCAGCAGAGGTCGGAGCGTCGCTGCCTCCAGAGTAATCGTCTGTCTCGCACGGGTGGAGGTGGATCTCTCTTGTCTTCGTCCAGCAAACTATAGCAAAGCGAAAGGTGGTTGTGGTTCTACTTGGTCGTATCTAGTCGGGTCGGGTCAAGTAGCAGTCCGGACTGGAGAGCGCTGCTGGTCGCCGTGCAGACAGACAGGAGGACAGAACAAGACATGGAGGAGACGGGCGGTGCAAGTGCGTACGGGGCTTCGCTCGCAGGAGGAGGCTTCGACTTCCACAAGTTTATCCGACAACCACAAACCATCGTGCGGGTCCTCAGCTGGGTGAGTCAGTGACTGTGGAAGCTGGATCAAAGAGTTGAACGTTATAATTGTTTAACAGCGCCGCCGGTATAGCACACAGCGGTCAAAGGTTAAAAAGACGTGCCCATGGTGTGAACAGGTGGCGGCGTGGTCCTGGTAGTAGTGGCCCCTCCAGGTGTTAAAGGATCTAGCTACTATTGAATTTGCTGCTGCTAGAGGCTTATTATAAATATCATAGTCTACTAAACAGCAGGCCACTGAAGCCTGGGCCCGGGGCGTCATGTTGCATGCAGCTGGTGACTGACAGCAGCTCGGTGACAGCACAGCTCAACACTGCTGTTGTAGAGGAAGGAAAAACAAACTGCAAAAACAAACCACTGAATCTCCAACTAAATACAGGCTATAAATCTGTCTAGTATTATATTAGTCATATATCAGTCTATTCCTCACACAATGTGGTAGCTGTGTTGGGTTCAGCAGGAGTCATCATAACAATAGAATAATAGACAATTATATTGTTTTAATGTCCCTTATTCGGTGTAAAAACCAGTTTCTGCCATTTTCTTTTTCACCCCCTTTTTAATGGATAGAGAAACCTGGAAGGTTATCATCTTTTATTAGAGCGATATTTACACGCAGAAGCATGTATTTGTATATGCACACAGATAGAGGGGAATTCATAACATGGAAAGTTTTGGAAAGGCCTTATGCGGTGCTGCTCACCTGTTGCTAGGCAAATATTGAGGAACAAGGATTTGTTTTTGTGGTTTGGAAACTCCAACATGAATGTCAGTACAGTAACCCTTATCATGAGGTGACGGCTCGGGAGAGATTTCGGGTTTGGTTTGGTCTCACGCTGCTGACCATCTCACCAATAACATGAGCATGGATGTGAGGATTCAGATTTGTTTTTTCATGGTTTTAACATTGGTCATTGGAGATCTTGGTGAAATCCTGAAATGTCAAAAAGGCCTGAATGTTGGATTACCTCACTTGGTTCATGGAGTCTAAACTGATGTGTGCAGATGCAGATATCTAGGAATCCCATAGACTGCCATGGAGCGAGCAAACAGCTCAGTATAAACCTGGCTGAACCTGGTTAGTGTAGTGTTGTTAAACCTGGGCTGGACCTGGTTAGTGTAGTGTTGTTAAACCTGGGCTGGACCTGGTTAGTGTAGTGTTGTTAAACCTGGGCTGAACCTGGTTAGTGTAGTGTTGTTAAACCTGGGCTGGACCTGGTTAGTTAGTGTAGTGTTGTTAAACCTGGGCTGGACCTGGTTAGTGTAGTGTTGTTAAACCTGGCTGAACCTGGTTAGTGTAGTGTTGTTAAACCTGACTGAACCTGGTTAGTGTAGTGTTGTTAAACCTGGGCTGGACCTGGTTAGTGTAGTGTTGTTAAACCTGGGCTGGACCTGGTTAGTGTAGTGTTGTTAAACCTGGGCTGGACCTGGTTAGTGTAGTGGTGTTAAACCTGGCTGAACCTGGTTAGTGTAGTGTTGTTAAACCTGGCTGAACCTGGTTAGTGTAGTGTTGTTAAACCTGACTGAACCTGGTTAGTGTAGTGTTGTTAAACCTGGCTGAACCTGGTTAGTGTAGTGTTGTTAAACCTGGGCTGGACCTGGTTAGTGTAGTGTTGTTAAACCTGGCTGAACCTGGTTAGTGTAGTGTTGTTAAACCTGACTGAACCTGGTTAGTGTAGTGTTGTTAAACCTGGGCTGGACCTGGTTAGTGTAGTGTTGTTAAACCTGGCTGAACCTGGTTAGTGTAGTGTTGTTAAACCTGACTGAACCTGGTTAGTGTAGTGTTGTTAAACCTGGGCTGGACCTGGTTAGTGTAGTGTTGTTAAACCTGGGCTGGACCTGGTTAGTGTAGTGTTGTTAAACCTGGGCTGGACCTGGTTAGTGTAGTGTTGTTAAACCTGGGCTGGACCTGGTTAGTGTAGTGTTGTTAAACCTGGGCTGGACCTGGTTAGTGTAGTGTTGTTAAACCTGGGCTGGACCTGGTTAGTGTAGTGTTGTTAAACCTGGGCTGGACCTGTAGCAGTCCTGTAGATACATGTTGTGTGGCAGATGAGGATTAAGGACAGAATGGGCCCTTGGATGCCAGAACCTGCAGCGGTGTCAAACTCATTTTAGTCCACGCCGGGTCACATGCGACCCAATTTGGTGTCAAGTGGGCCAGACAATGAAAATCAATAATCAATAATAACCTATAAATGAAAAAAAAGAAAAAAAAAGAAAGAAATCCGTTTATCTTAGTGTAAATAATTACAGATACAACCCTACAATATGTAGGGTTGTATCTCAGATACCATCAAGCACATTATCTACTGTCTGTCTGTACTGTGCATTACAATCAGGGGTGTAGTCCAATGGTGTAGTCGAGGGTAAATGCAATTTGCCCACCCCTTTGAAATGAGGCAGATAATTTACTCAGCTATTTTCAGATCAACTGTATCAATCAATGAGGGCAAACAGTAGTTTACCCACCTCTGTATTTATCACTACACCCCTGATTACAACTGATGGCAACTGTGCAATTCTC
>NC_139646.1:2161534-2186534 GCF_964638095.1 Poromitra crassiceps
AAGATCTTTCCCCACTGTTTCTCTGAAAAACACACGTACGTCCAGACAGACTGCACTCTTGCTTCATATTGTGTCTGGGACTGGGTTTTTGTTTTTTTTTGCCCTCTAAGCCCTGTTTGAGATGAAAGTGCTCCAATGTGATTGTATGAATGAATCAGTAAAATACTATACAAATCTCCACAGACACATCTGGGGCCAAATGCGTAAAACGGTGTATATTTCAGTGTAGGAATCAGTGTAAGACCAAAAAAGCTAGAAAAACATGTCACCCACGTGATCATGACCCATGGACGACAGATATGGCGTCTTTAGCGACGGAAAAATGGTCTCTCCACACTTTTCTTTGGTGTCGCGTACCTGGAGAATGTTGTTATGTCGCGGACACCATCATAAGCGCACTGTGATTGGATATAGGATATAGTGGGCACTGGGCAGACAGCGGAAGTATAAAATAAAAACTTGCCATTTCTCTTTGATTTCTGACTCCAGAGACACTTATCAAAAAAGTCGTGCACCCTACCATAACTCGACCTGAAGTCATTGAGCATGTTTTCCTCTCTTCTTCCCTGGTCTGTATGTTAAGTTAGTTAAGTTAATCTGTGTGTGTGTGTGTGTGTGTGTGTGTGTGCGTGTGTGTGTGTGTGTGTGTGTGTGTGTGTGTGCGCGCGTGTGTGTGTGTGTGTGTGTGTGTGTGTGTGCGTGTGTGTGTGTGGCCTCAGCTCTTTGCCATAGTGGTGTTTGCCTGCATCACGACAGAGGGCTACGTGAACCCTGCCCACAGCGCCCAGGCCAAGTGCATCTTCAACCAGAGCGACTCGGCCTGTCAGTACGCCGTCAGCGTCGGCGTCATGGCCTTCCTGGCCTGCGTGGCCTTCCTGGTGCTGGACGCCTACCTGCCTCTCATGAGCAACGCACAGGAGAGGAAATACGCTGTCATGGCTGACCTGGGATTCGCAGGTGAGCAGGAGCTTCAAGTTGCTTTGCTAAATGTGATGTATTTCCTGCTGAAACAGGATGTTTTAGGGTGGGAGAGAATGCAAGGAGGAGGGATCATTCAGAGCTGCATCATGTCATCCCTGGCATCATGTCATCCCTGGCTGGCTCCTTGTCTTTCTGTTAGTTAAGGAGAGTTAAGGTGGTTTTATTTGATGGGAGAGGAGGAGAGTTTTTATGTAGACCTCCTGGTACACGATGAAGTCATCGGTAAACATTGACTGTTTTCCTTCACGTGAAAGTAATGAGATTTTGATCATAAAACACACACATGCACACACACACACGGTCACACACACACACACACACACACGCTTCCGTGTGTGCGTGCGTGTGTTCCCTGTTGCTCTGTAGACAGCAGACAGTGCAGGGAGGCGGAGCTGGGCACTGAAGCTCATTCTTACATGACAGAGATGAGACAGAGAGAGAAGGCCAGAAGCCGCGCAGGGCGTTTTTAAAAGTAAAAACGTGACTTTGGCCCAAACCCAGTTACAATACAAACAAGTGTGATAATATCTGAGTTTACTGACAGATACAAAACACTGTGGATGCTGTGGAATTCATTTGTGACAGACAGCATTTCAGAAAAGAAATCACATTGCTGCTCGGGACAACCAGGAATCCATGTCCTCGCACAAGTTGAATGTCTCATCTGGACACACGGCAGCAACGGACGTTTCAGCCAAAAGGCCGTTGACAACGCTGACATGGCTGAATGTGTTATTCATGGGGAGGAGGAGGAGGATGACCTCACAGTTCTGACGTTCATCAGCTGTCTATGATACAGTTCACAGTCAGCCATTCTTCAAGGGAACAAAGAAGTGGTTGGGGAGCCATTGAAAGAAAAAGAGAGCATTTCATCATTTTAGCAGATGGCGACAAGAACAGCCTTTTTGCTCTTTTGTCAATGTTAGTTTATTTTTTATTATTAAAAATAAATAAATAAAAATATTTTTTATTTATTTCTGTCATGGCAAACAGCTGGCCCCTCCCACATGGGATTACAAGACACCGCCATGTTAGAGCAAAAGTAAACTTAGTTTATCTTGATTAGGACCCCCCCCCCCCCCCCTTATCTCCCAGGCTTTCTGCAGGTAAGTAGCTAATGTAAAGGTTTCACTAGTGAACAGCCAACTCAATCTGTATCTGTTTTGATCTGACTAAACAAAGTATTGTGCAGTTCACAGTAAATAGGGGGATAAAAAAACAAAGTGAAACTGGTTTTCTATATCACTCTATAATATAACACTGTTCTTCTTTCAGACTAACATACCGATGCAATAAGTTCCAACCATAAGTGGTCAAATACAAGATCTCAGCTCGGTACATAAGGCTCTTGCTTTGCTTTTTAGATCAATTATATACAACGTAATTCTCAGTACCATATTCATATTTCATCATCCTAAATCAACGTACACAATTTTGGTTTAGTCTATGATATCATCAGCTCTTTATACTGAGTAAACACAGAATCTCTAAACATACCAATGTTGTGTTTTTTGTTATTAAGATAATACCTCACCAAACCTATAGTTGCAGATACCTCTTGACCAAGAGCCAGTCATTTGCTTATCCCGTAGAAATATCTTTCTCGTCAGCCTGTTTTCTTTGATATCAAGTAACCGATTCCATTGTTTTTGTTGCAATGTTTTATGTTCTTTTGTATACCGTAATTTCCGCACTATAAGCCGCACCGGAGTATAAGCCGCAGCAGCAAAATTGCCTGTTTGTTACATATATAAGCCGCACCGGACTATAAGCCGCAGGTGTTTTAATGTTTTTTTTTAAATTGTGTTTTAATGTTTAATTACCATATGTAAGGGTTCATGCACAGAGGGGATTGTCGGGAAAGAGATGGCTGTTTGAGGAAGCTCCCATTTATTAACATTTCAACAAAACAACATAACACAACACCACCTGTGTTTTTTTTACAGTGCACACAGTGTCCGCGGTGTGGTGAAAAGAGGGCAAGAGAGGAAATTAAAACAGAAGTGGATTTATAGTTAGAAAGAGTGCTAAAAAAGAGATTTTTTTTTTTTTTTTTCCCCCCCCGAAAAAATCCATAGATAAGCCGCACCGTTATATAAGCCGCAGGGCCAAAAAACGGGGAAAAAGCCGCGGCTTATAGTCCGAAATTTACGGTATTTGGAATTTCCTCTCTGTGTTTTCAGCGGGGCACTTCTCATACCGTTACACACCGTGTAGAAAAAGAAAATAATAATTTATGTGTTTGTGCATCTCTGTCCCTCTGTACATCTGTACATTGTGCATCTCTGTCCCTCTGTACGTTGTGCATCTGTGTCCCTCTGTACATTGTGCATCTCTGTCCCTCTGTACATTGTGCATCTCTGTCCCTCTGTACATTGTGCATCTCTGTCCCTCTGTACATTGTGCATCTCTGTCCCTCTGTACATTGTGCATCTCTGTCCCTCTGTACATTGTGCATCTCTGTCTCTCTGTACGTTGTGCATCTGTGTCCCTCTGTACATTGTGCATCTCTGTCCCTCTGTACATTGTGCATCTCTGTCCCTCTGTACATTGTGCATCTCTGTCCCTCTGTACATTGTGCATCTCTGTCCCTCTGTACATTGTGCATCTCTGTCCCTCTGTACATTGTGCATCTCTGTCCCTCTGTACATTGTGCATCTCTGTTCCTCTGTACATTGTGCATCTGTGTCCCTCTGTACATTGTGCATCTGTGTCCCTCTGTACATTGTGCATCTGTGTCCCTCTGTACATTGTGCATCTGTGTCCCTCTGTACATTGTGCATCTCTGTCCCTCTGTACGTTGTGCATCTGTGTCCCTCTGTACATTGTGCATCTCTGTCCCTCTGTACATTGTGCATCTGTGTCCCTCTGTGCATCTCTGTCCCTCTGTACATTGTGCATCTCTGTCCCTCTGTACATTGTGCATCTCTGTCTCTCTGTACATTGTGCATCTGTGTCTCTCTGTACATTGTGCATCTCTGTCCCTCTGTACATTGTGCATCTCTGTCTCTCTGTACATTGTGCATCTGTGTCTCTCTGTACATTGTGCATCTGTGTCCCTCTGTACATTGTGCATCTCTGTCTCTCTGTACATTGTGCATCTGTGTCCCTCTGTACATTGTGCATCTCTGTCTCTCTGTACATTGTGCATCTGTGTCCCTCTGTACATTGTGCATCTCTGTCTCTCTGTACATTGTGCATCTCTGTCTCTCTGTACATTGTGCATCTGTGTCCCTCTGTACATTGTGCATCTCTGTCCGTCTGTACGTTGTGCATCTCTGTCCCTCTGTACATTGTGCATCTCTGTCCGTCTGTACGTTGTGCATCTCTGTCCCTCTGTACGTTGTGCATCTCTGTCCCTCTGTACGTTGTGCATCTCTGTCCCTCTGTACGTTGTGCATCTCTGTCCCTCTGTACGTTGTGCAGGGGTGTGGACCTTCCTGTGGTTCGTGTGTTTCTGCCTGTTGGCCAGTCAGTGGGGTCGTACGCACGATGTCAGCGGGATCCCAGAGGACGCCGCACGGGCCACCGTGGCCTTCTCCTTCTTCTCTATCGCCACCTGGGTGAGGAGGACTGCTGCTGCTGCTGCTGCATCACCATGCACAGACCCACTCAAATCAACGTAGTTTTAGTCGCTCTCTTTGCCATTTACATCTAGTATGTGTAAGATGATTGGAGGCCCATCTTCCTCTCCTTGGTCTGCCAAGTGAATGTCTCTTGTCTACCATGTTACTTAAACCTAATAGAACACTATTATAATATTTTACAATTATTTACTGATACTAATAGACTGATTGGTGAAGTTAAGTGACTGTAACTAGCTTGACATTTGTTCTTATCGTCTTAACGTGCAGGGGATTCTAACCTACTTTGCCCTGGGTCGTTACCGCCGGGGCATTGACGAAGTTGCCTTGCCGACCTACGCCGAGCCCCCGGCTCACACCCCCTACCCCCCGACCTACGCCCCGACATCCTACGCCCCCACTACCTACACCCCTACCACTTACTCGGTCTATCCCACCAGTGGGCCAGACGCACTCCAGCCTTCCTTCATCCCCAACTCCCAGCCGCAAGGAGATGAAGGCTACCAGCCGCCCAACTACTGAGCCAGATGGAGGAGGCAGTGTTCCAGGTTTTCTGTGTACATAGTGATTGCAGTTGCACTGCACAGACCTTTAGCTTTGCTATATCATATTGATGTGGTTATGCAGTTGATCGAATACACTCTTCCAGGTGTGATATCAGAGAACCTGAGCAGTCCAACCGCAAGTTGTAGATGGGGAACACTGTAGTTTAGGGTCGAGGGTCGTAGCTCTTGGTCTGGGATCAGATCTTAATGCGTCGGGCTGATTGTTGCGATTAGTGCTGACGATTAGGTCATCGGATCTTAGATCTGTGTGCAAAAAATGCAACCTTTACCTCAAAAGGGCTACTCCTGAAGGGGATGGGTAGATGGGATGTTTGTCCGAGTGACATCATGGGAGGTTAGGGGTCACAGACAGGATGTGACATAATGAAGAGTATCTACCAATCAGAGCTCCCTGTGGAAGTGGCCAGCACTTATTCTAACACACCTTATTCTCTGTTGGAACCTGAACTTGGAACCTAATGCCTTTGTCCCAGAAGAAGAAGAATGCGCATCTGTACGTAGATGTCAAAGTTGCCATTTTAATGGTTGTATGTGCCTGTTTTTTTTGTTGTTGTTCACATTTGGATTAGTTTGTCATTTTTATTTTTCCTTCCAGTGCATTTATCTTGACCTGTGAGCACAAAGTTTCAAGTGAATATGAATTTATTTAAGTCAGCAAGCTCAATTGTGGGAGTACTGGATACAATGGGGATAAGCCAACTAAGAGGAAACCCTATATGTCCCTATAGAAAACCCTCTGTGCCCGAGTAGCTGTTTTTGACCCATATTGTATATAGAGCAAAGTTTTTAGTACACAATTTATCTGATCACCTCATAAGGTCAGAAGGAAACCACTTCATAACAAGGAAATCCTGCCTGTTTAACACAGAAACGTTCCTGTGTTCACCTCTTCAGCAAATTATACATGACATGACATATGGGTTACAAGTATCGTAGAGGTATTTATTGAATATTCATATTTAGTGTTATCCTTGTAAGCTGTGGTTAACATTCAGATTGACAGGAGGGAGGGCCATGTAGATAGCTAGGTACTCATTGAACAGGTTTATCCACTAAAGTCTGTCCTCATAGTGACTTATTAACTGGCAGTAACAGTAATGCCTCCTCAGGCTCTGCACACGCAGGTCTCACACTCTCCTCCAGGGTCTCAGTGCTAGTGGGTTTTCTGGCCACTTGATTTCTTTTGCTCATGTTTACAGCCTCTATAATCTATTCTAAACCATCAGTTCACAAACTGGTCCGGGCTCCACCTGGTGGTCTGCCAGTTTTGTTTTTTCCCAGACAACAGTTTTTACATACACAATAACCCTGAGGAGGCTTGGGGCGATTTTCGGAAATATCGCGATATTTTGGAAATCGTGATTGTGAAAAATTGCTTTCAAAGGCTGTAGCGGGCTCAGTTTTAAAGCCAGAGTTACGTTTCTGATATCCTGTCATGCTAGCTTGTCAGGAAGGTGGCTAAATAACGCTCCAAAGTTAGGCAACATTTTTGCGAGGGGGAAAAAACCTTTTCAGATGGGTCCTCTTTTTCACAGCCTAATGTTGGCAGGTGTGTGTGTGTTTTGAACCAGTAGCATTGTGTTGTTATTTAGCCTTTCTGATGCCATCGCAATTACATGGTTAAATCATGGATATTACACACCTCTCCTTGCTTTACTCTGTTGATTGTGCCTTATGAAGTACTTTAGTTGTCAGCTTGACACTCGAGTGGCCTCGACCTGGTCCTGCTCTGGCAGATGTAGCTCAGCCAAAGTCGCACACAAAAGTTGGCCTAAGCCCACGTTTTGGTAACTCTGCCCCAGCTACCAACGCATGGCTGTAAACTGAACTTAGATCTGTGCAAATGACAGACCGGAATTTAAATGTGGTTTCTATTTATTGAGCCTGATGCTATGTTGTCATACTATAGTATATTGGAGTGATATTTGCAATGGTGGAAAGACAAACGCAGTTGATGTAATCTGTGCAGCTATCAGTTGTTCATTCAAGACAAAACGCACGCAACCTGCTGAAACTATATATTAGGAAAACAACACAGCAGTGTTATGATCTTTTGTGCCAACAGACAAAGAGATTCAAGTAAACTTGGGAAGGACGTTTCCTTGTACAGTAGAGGGAACTGACTATGTGTTGTAAAATAAGCACCTAGTTTGTGTTTGCTAATGTGTTCAATGCTGTGCTTGGGCAAGCTTTGCAATGATTAAAATGCATGCTGTGGCAAATTAATTAAATATTTTGTTCCCTAAAATGAACCCTCAACAAAATCAATGTATTGCTATGACACAGTGAATTCAGTTTGTCAAAATTACTCTTCCTACTGAATTTAGCACCACGTTCTGCCTTCTGGCCAAGATAAACTCCAGTGCCGTAAATGTAACTAGTGCCTACAATTAGTTTTGTAGTTGTTGATTTATATTAAAGGAATTAAAAGTAAATCTTCCAAATGTGCCTGTTCAGTTCGATGATGTGATTTTATTCTGATTCCCCTATTTTGTGAGTTTTTTTTTTTGTTATTTAAGGAAGGTCCACATTTTAGATGAGAAGAAACTAGAATATTAGCAATAATTTGCCTTAATTATATCATATCATGTCATGTCTGTCAAATGTTTTATAAAAGAGAAGTGGCACAAAACTGAAGAGCACGATAGCCATTTGAGACTTTTTGTTCATCTGAGAAAAGACAGAATAAAATAATTCACATTTGTGTAACACATGCTAACCAAAAGGTTTTGTATAGAGCAGAGGTTTTCGTAACGAGGGAGCGGGCCTCCCCAGGGGGGCTCCAGACAGTTTTAGGGCAGGCTCAGTGAATAGAAGTGAAAAAAGTATTACATTAGTTGTCAAAATAGCCTAAATGTGTGTGATTCGGTTAGAGATAGCTCAGAGATGGACGTTTTTGTGAATATTACTGTTTTTCCCAGTCAGAAATAAATGGCTTCACAGACCCTTTTTTTATGTATTTGGTGTAGTCTGAAGCAGTGTGTCCCGAAAGTTTTTTCAGGGGACCCACTTTTTAAGTGACAAACCATCGCGATCCAACTCACAATCTGCCTTATCTATAAATCGCGAGTTTGTGCTAATTTGCGCATAATTTAATGTTCCTGAGCATTTTTACTGCCATTTCCGCATCACCTTATATTATCTTGAATTGGTAAACCAGCCATTTGGTAAACCACAACTTTGTTTTATGCACCGGACATGTTATTGAAAACATATACACATCAAACACTTTATACGTGCATTTAGGCGGAGTTAACGGGCTGTCTCATTGTTTTTATTTCCTCTCAGTAAAAGAATATGCACATTTTTTTTTTTCAAATTTATTTGGTGACCCAAATAAAACCTGTGACCCACTCTTTGAGAAACAGTCTGAAATATGTCAAAGCTATCGCTGAGTGTCTGGGACCAAATAACAATGATCCCATAGGCATCCAGCAATTGAGCAAAAGCAAGTAAACTAAATGAGGTTTTCCAAGCTTTGCCTGAGGGGAGGCCCACAGGCTCAGGCTTTGAAACCCCCTCTGGTATAGAAGTATGGAAGGTACTTTTCTAGTCCAAGCAGGCAACGCATCACACAGCCTCAGAGCCTGCCAGGATTCAAACTGGTTATTTCGGTCGTCAGAAGCATGTGAGAGCATTGGATTACACATCACATTCTTAGTGCATCAAACATCTACATTTTGCAAGAACATATTCTCCAAACTGACTATATGATTCTCTCCGCATTCAAGAAATGGTTGATTGGGTCCTTTTGTGTTGAAACGGACTTTTACTTATGCTCAAGTCTCAACACGCTGCTCCCCCGGCCGCCATATATAGAGCAGTACACCTGTAAACCAACCACTTCCTGACACATGACAGGAAATAGATTTACATCTGAGAATACTTTGTTCGACAGAATATTCCTATGTAAAAAAAACAACATTTTTAGCCTGTAGTGAATAATATGGCAGTTATTAGCTGGTTTATCAAACACATTTCAAGTAGTATCATGTGCATTGTCATATTCACAAAAGTACAAAAACTAAACAGTCATAAAAAAGATACATGACAATTAATTGAGGAATTACTCTCAAACATATATAAATACAGAAGACTGATTGTACCAGAGATCTAAAATAGCAACACCAGAAAAATACTGATCAAATGAAGCTATTTATCATTAAAATAGATACATACACACACAACCATTTTACACCGTTGTATAGACCCATTCCACAGAAACTGTTTTTGAGGTGTCAAAACCGGTGTAACCAATACCATTAATGATGGTTCCATTCCATAGATAGATGTTCCGGTGCCAGGGCCCTCAGTGTTATTGGTTAAACGGTTGCTACAGTATTCCCCCCTGAACTCTCCAGTCAGGTGCTCCACTGAGGTTTCTCGTGTTCAGAGGTGGAGGGAGGAGAAGAGCTTCCGGGGAACCCTGGAGTCCAGCTGTTTCCCTGGGGCCACCTGCGGCGGAGTTTCGTCCCGCGGCGGAGCGCTGTTCTCCTTGTCCACCATCAGGCCTCCATAACACTTTCTGCACACCGCCTGATACATGTCCGACCCGCCGATCACCTCCACCTACGGCGCAGACAACAAATAAGAAACGGACTTAAGGAGTAGGAGGAGGATTTGGGGAGAAAAAAGTGTGCTGGGGCAGGAACATAAAGGTTGACTGAGACACTGATTGACTGGTTAATATAAAAAGAGAATTTGGATAAAGAAATTGGCACTTACTCCTCTCACATCCTATCCAATTTAATTAGATAGGATGTGAGAGGGGTAATTATTATATCAACGAATATATCCTACGTTTTCTTTGATTATGTCTGAACCAAATCTACCTGCTTCCTTCTTTACCTAAAAATACTTCTTTAAATATTTATGTGCTTTGTCGTGCTGTAAAAATAGGACTTTGTGGCAACATTGTTCTGTCTCCTCACCTCCTTCTCAGCTCCTAGCCTCTTGGTGTAGGCAGCTTCTTTGTAACATTGCATACAGACGGCGTTGAGCTTCACTACACTCTCCGCCAGAGGGACCAGGTTCAGGATGTTTCCAAATGGCTGCAGGAAGACGCAAGACAATACAGAGAGAAGTTAGTCAGGCTGAATGGATGCTGGTATTATTCTATTACAAGAACAGGCACGCTATAGTGTCGAATAATGCGTGTTATGTATGTGGCTGACAGTGGCTTTTGTTCAGTGGCATATTGCCCTCCACAAAAATGTGTACTTGCTTTTCTGCCATTTTGTTTTGTTTACACCCACAATGCCAATCTCTGTGCCCGTGGAGCATAAACAGCAGCCGTCTCTGAATTGTGAATAGATGCACATATCGAATTTACTCTCCCACAGACAAATACATCACACACACACACACACACATACACACACACACACACACCTTTCTCTGGAAGGTCCCATCCAACGCAGCTACAATGATGGTCTTCCCTAAATTGGCCATCTCCTCACAGAACTCCACTGTGTCTGGGAACTGGAGAAACAAACATTAGATGTTTTGTCAAGGAGTCAAGGAATTTGGATAAATTCTCTAGTCCAGTAATAGTTTTCCCCTCACAAGCAATAGCCCCGATATGACCCTTTCACCCATAGTAAAAACTGAAAGGAGCCGAGCAACCGCTACTTTGGACTGGGTTAACGCCTGTCAATCCATCACAGAGAAAGACTAGTATTATACTATGCCAGGCAAAAAGTGACTTGATAGGCAAAGCCAGAAACAGCATACTCACAAACTGCCCTTCATCGATTCCAATGACACAGGCCTGCAGCGCCAGAGTCCTCACGTCTCCCAGTTGATTTGCTGGTACTGCTTCCATCGTGTTTCTAAATGCACATGGACAAAGAGAACTACTTTATTTGAATGAATGGACATTTTGTTACCGTTCTTCTAGGTCCTCTAGGACCTACAGGTCACACAGCGCCTCCCTCGTTCACTTCTGACCGAATCAGCCTATGCTTGTTTGATGTACTACATATTGTAGGCTAGGTATTCCGTTTTTTTTAAAGGTTTATATGATTTTGTTTATCTTTTGTATGTTTTATGTGGCTCAGTGTACTTTTCATTGCTGCCTAGTCTCATCAAGACCAAGTTCTCCCAAAGGGGAGACAATAAAAGTAAACCTTAATCTTAGCAAGTGACTTTGCATGGAATGATGTTATTTGCTTTAGACTCTAGTCTAAAGCAAATAACATTTTATTCTTCCACGCGTTTCAAATTATTAATGATACCGACTGAGTATATCACACATATGCACAGTCAATTGGAAGAATAAAAACATGTCCTCCTCACCTGTCGTGTGTGGCCATGCCTTTATCTGAATAGCGGGTGTCTCTGGCATATTTCACCACCAAGCAGTTATACTGAGCGATCTGGAAACGGCGCACTCTTCGCATCAGTTCAGTGCTGCAGAATAAATGACATGATCCGTAAAAACCAAGCAGACTGGTGAGAAATGGCGGCATAAACTTGTGTCATAAGCTCGACTTGGCTCCAGAAAACACAGTAACATTATGGCCAACTCACAGGATTAACTCTGCAGTCATATTTGGCGGGATGTTTAGATATGAGCGGTATTTGTGGCATCAATACTTTGTTTGACTTAACGCTACTGTACAAGTGACAAATAGAATAACACAACACGCACTAACGTTGTTAGACTTGCGAGACAATTGATGTTTTATGTGTAAATAAAGTCAACTCACCTTTTCCCAGAAAACATTGGTCCAAAGATGACCTGTAGACAAAGAGCAGTAGCCAGGCTGAGTTAGTGAAGTTAGTGGCACTGTGGCAAGACAACGTGTTTCTTTATGCAGCGACTTTAAGATGAGTTTAGCTAAATGTTCACGATAGTCTTCTTAACTGGAACGTAAATAAATACCAACCTGAATTTGTCCTCTAGCTCTCCGCGGAGAATTTGGAAGAATCCTCGGAACATCCAAACAGTCCATGCTTAATGTCAAAGGAACTTTAAGAAAATAATAAAACTAAATAAATAAAAAATAGGTGCTCTCCCAGCAGTAGCCTACAGCGATAACGTTATGACTACAGTACAGTCTGTGGTTATATGATGACAAAAGATGAGTCGAACTTTGAGTTAAACATCGCGCGCCTCGGCGGGCACTCAAAGCGGAAGTGACGTCTTCAACCAATGGTCGTAGAGCAACGTGACACGCCGCACCAATCAGCTTCTAGATAATGGCGAAGGCTGGCGCCGGCTGGGACCAATCAACACAACAGAAAAGTGTGGAGGCGGTCTCACCGAAGAAGAAAAATATAAAATAAGTATTATTATTATTATTATTATAGTACAGTAGTAGTAGTAGTAGTAGTAGTAGTAGTAGTAGTAACGAAGCTGTTGTTGGCTAGCTACTGTGTCTACTGTAAATAAACTAAATGACTTTCCCCCAGCAACACCTAATGTTATATTCTGCTTATTTTTCTGTAGGCTATCATGGGCTTTCATTTGTGTGTGTGTGTGTGTGTGTGTGTGTGTGTGTGTGTGTGTGTGTGTGTGTGTGTGTTGTTTTTTGGTCATAATGCCCAATTAATTCAAACATAATTATTAATCAATAATTTATATTAATATTAATATTAGCCGCCCTCTGCGGTCACATGGTTCACAGTCACACATGTCGGTGGTCACAGATTTCGATGCATGAAACAGTAGACGCTGAGAATGATTCGCCCACCACCACCATCACCATCACCACCACAACAACAACAACAACAACAACGACAATACTATACTATACTATGTGTGTGTGTGTGTGTGTGTGTGTGTGTGTGTGTGTGTGTGTGTGTGTGTGTGTGTGTGTGTGTGTGTGTGTGTGTGTGTGTGTGTGTGTGTGTGTGTGTGTGTGTGTGTGTGTGTTCAGGCGGCAAGCTCGGGCTTGGACAGATGAAGCTGTGGAAGTGATACTAAAAGCTGTAGTTCCTAGAATGGCCACTTGAGGCTGGCTCCAAAAGGGAGTTGTTCCCTGTTCGCCCCATGTTAAAGTTCAGATGTGGATTCATCATAATAGTTTTGTTGGAGAAAAATATAAGTTCCATGCCATTTGACCCATAGACCCATAGCACACTGACATCTCATCTCACCCAGCCCCATAGAGAGGACTTCTCCTCGTCAGTCTTCCAACAAGGTTAAACATTAGCCAAAACATTAGCCTAGCGAAAACAATTTGGAAGACGATGCCAAGCTAGACTATGGCGACATCTTCAGGCTGATTGTGTTAACACACCCTGAGAGACCAAAGTTATGAATGTTTTGTTTGTTGTGAATCAATAGAAGTGAAGTAAGCTCTGCATTATTTAAAGTGCAGTAAACAAATTTGAAATCAATCAAATAGTAATAAATAGACTGTTGATTATTATTTAACAAATTATTTCAGCCTGCTATGTTCCAAAACACATTGATAAGGGGAAGAATGACCATCGTGTTGCTACTTGAGCCAATTGAATCAAAAAGATGGCTGTTTGTCCACTCGCTGCTCCCGTTTTTTATATCTGCATTTGTTCGCGTAATGTCCTCTCTTTCCGCAGTGCTTGCATGTAACCTGAGATGTGTGTTTTACCTCCAGAGTTTTGAGTTCACCTGAGAGGTCAGTTTACCTCCAGAGTTTTGCTTTCACCTGAGAGGTCAGTTTACCTCCAGAGTTTTGAGTTCACCTGAGATGTGTGTTTACCTCCAGAGTTTTACCTGAGAGGTCAGTTTACCTCCAGAGTTTTAGTTCACCTGAGAGGTCAGTTTACCTCCAGAGTTTTGCTTTCACCTGAGAGGTCAGTTTACCTCCAGAGTTTTGCTTTCACCTGAGAGGTCAGTTTACCTCCAGAGTTTTGAGTTGACTTGAGATGTGTGTTTGCCTCCAGAGTTTTGATTTATAACAGATCTTTTGGATAACAGTCCCTTGCTCAATGGAACAGAGAAGCGGTTGTTAATAATTTATAACAGAAACAGTGCGGCATGGTGGCTCACGCCCTGTGCAGATAGAACGATAGTATCGCAATGTATATAATCTAGTATGATATCATATGAGTGTATGTAACCTATGTTGTGTGTATATATATGATGTAGTAACTGTGATAATGCTATGTAAAGCCATTTGAGACATGCTTGTGTGATAAGGGGCTATAACATAACATAACATAACTAACTCACTGAAGGTTATAATAACAGATACAGTAGGAAAGGATTCCCCATGAGCAACAGGCTTGGACTGATCTGATTGGTTGAGCAGTAAAACAGGGTCCACAAGTCCAGTCCCACTGCTGTGTGTGGAGGTCACATGCTACCTGAACTCACCTGTCAGTCACTCACCAGAGTTTCAGTGAAGTCTCATCAAGAGAAATAACAACATGATGCGTTGGGATGATATGAAGAAAGAAGTAAGACTTTGGCTTTGGGCTCTTTCCCTCCATATTTTGCTTCTATCGGCTAAGTCTGTTATGTATATAGTGGAAGAATGCTGTCCCTTATCCTTAACTGCTGGCTCACCCTTGAGTACATGAGGGAGGATGAAAGAAGCAACAGATTAGCCTATAGCAAATGAAAAATGCTTGTTTGATCGCATAATGAACGACTATAATCTCATAGATTCAGTTATTTGATTCAAACCGTGGTGATGTTTTTCCTGTTTGTTTTGTTACATCAAAGATGAAGCAAAACCGAGAGGGCAAGATATTTTTCGTTAACCTCTGGCTGTAAAGACAGCCTGTTTGGTTCATGGAAGAATTATAATTTAGCCTGTATTATATTATTATGGTTTGGTTCAGAGTTGGGGGTGTTCATGAATTGAATTGAGAATGTGTGGTGAATTAGAATTTAGAAAGATTTTTATTGTCACTCCGTAGTACAAGTATCACATTTGAAATTCTTGTGCTGTAGACTCCGTTACAACATGCAAAATAACATGGCATATAGGTGCATGAAAACAAGAGAACATGAACCCCCAGAACATGCACAAGGAAGTTGGGAAAAAAACCTTCAGACTGGAAGGAAGTTCGACAAAATCTGACCAATCACAACACGTGTGTCCACGAAAAAAAATTCTGATTGGACTAATGAGCAGAAGACCCGCCTTAAAAAGATTCTGATTGGACTAATGAGCGGAAGACCCGCCTTTCTGCTTCCCATTCCGGTTGGTGGAATGAAACAGAATTTAATTCCATGAAATTCCAGAAGTTGTTTGTTTCTCAACTATAAATTATAAATCAAACATCATGATAAAAGAGAGTTAAACAAATCACATACATTCAATCAATCATAATGTAGGCCTATATACATTATGATTAGCCTACATCAGTGGTTCTTACATTTTTTCATGTCAAGGACCCCTAAACTGACACACTTGATAAGGTTTTGTCGCAGGGCACCCCATCTGACAATATTTTAGATTTTTATTTTTTTAGATGTTTTATTACAGAAAGTGTATGACACCCATGACCAAAATAGCCATACATTCTGTCATTGTGTTACTTATGGATGGAATTATAGTGAAAATAAATGATTCCCCTTTGGGACCCCCTGGAACCCCCTCAAGGACCCCTGGGGGTCCCGGTGCTATGCAGAATTCTGCATCCCCGATAAGAATTGCACACCTTGCGAGGAGCACATGATTTCTATGGCAACGTAGTGTATAAAAATCTTTGTGCGTGTTCATCAATGATGATAAATGATCTGGCATCTAGTTTATGAACATTATTTCACTATTATTTATTATTACGGGGTAGACTTGGAGACCCCCCTGGCCCTGGGTCCTTGAGGCCGACTTTGGTGTTTAAAATCTTGGTAGAACGAAGTGACCTCCAGGGCCAGGCCTGTTCTGGCTCATGGAGGCCAACTTTGGTGCTTAAAATCTGGGTAGAGGTGACCTCCAGACCTGGCGGTCAAAATTCCTCAGTTGAACTGGAATGAATGGGTTCATTCATCAATTGATCTCAAATAGCCTCCTATGGCTCGGACACTCTAGTCCAGTTGGGGGCGGTAATGCACCTAAAACTTGGTTTGTCCACCGCCATAAAACCTGCAAGAAGAAGATGCTCGGCGGTGGATGCCAGTGCCACGGGTCCCGAGTCCCGAGAGAGAGAGAGAGAGAGAGGTGACGCGAGGTTAGCCACGGGTGGATGTGGGGAGCACCCTATCTTTACAGTCTATGGGAGCACCATGGGGAGCACCAGCACCGGGAAGTAGTTGGGCTCGGCAGGTGTCTCTGC
Organism: Poromitra crassiceps; assembly: GCF_964638095.1. Lineage (NCBI taxonomy): Eukaryota > Metazoa > Chordata > Actinopteri > Beryciformes > Melamphaidae > Poromitra > Poromitra crassiceps. The sequence continues at coordinate 2,177,883 of NC_139646.1, forward strand.
CTCGGCTGTAGAGGGCGCTGATCACCGCAGCACAGTGAGCTGCCTGTCACCGGGCTGGCTGAAGCTGAGTGAGCAGCAGTCACCATGCATGGCCGCCCAGCTGACAGCACAGCCGTGTCTCCTCTCTCTGTCTCGCAGGAGCTGGAGCGGCAGTATTCTCCCAGCAGGTGGTCGCACAGGATGTCGGCAGACGAAGTGATCAAAGCCCACGTGGCGGCTCTCAGACAAGGTTGGCCTGTGTTGCTAATGCTACACCTTGCTATAATAACATAGCTAAGCCAACATTATCCAGGGGAAGTGACATGGGGCGAGCGCCGCTGTTTAGTTTCAGTGGTTTCAGTTCAGTTTACCACCACCACCATCACGGTGATGTGGTGGTGGTGGAGGACGGTTGTTGTTGTTGTTGTTGTTGTTGTTGTGGTGGTGGTGGTGGTGGTGGTGGTGGTGGTGGTGGTGGTGGGCGAATCAATCTCGTCTGCTGTTTCATGCACCGAAATCTGTGACCACCGAAATGTGTGACTGTGAACCATGTGACCGCAGAGGGCGACTAATATGAATAGCCTATGAATAATAATAATAATAATTGTTGTGTTGTTGTTATTATTACCTCATGTGGGCATTATGACCAAAAAACAACACACACACACACACACACACACACACACACACACACACACACACACACACACACACACACACACACACACACACACACACACACACACACAAAAACAAACAAAATAAGACAGTTTGAGCAATCACAGGGGGACTCCTAATAAGAAAGATCCCCCACCTAGTTGGTCACAGATTTCAGTGTAACACCAGTCCTCAATTGATCCAAGGGGCTATTAGAGTTCAGATCAGGTTAAGGTTAGGACAAGGGTTAAGTTAAGGTTAATGAAAGTCCATTTTGATGGTCTTCTTGAGGATGGAACTACAAAATGTGTCACCCCCTCACCACCTCTCTCTCTCTGTGTATGTCCAGGTACAGAGCGAGCCCCCCCCCCCCCCCCCCCCCCCTCTCTCTCTCTCTGTGTATGTCCAGGTACAGAGCGAGCCCCCCTCACCACCTCTCTCTCTCTGTGTATGTCCAGGTACAGAGCGAGCCCGCGGCCTGGCTCAGACTTTACTCAATGTGCCGTATGGTGAGGGGGACGGGGAGAAGCTGGATGTCTACATACCCAGCACCACCTCTCTGGGTATGGATCAAGGGGGCTTTATAATAGCTGTGTGTCAAGTTTTCATGAAGTAGCAAAGCACCTGAGAACTTGCATGTAGGAGACTTACCACACCTAAATAGGAGTTTGCAGAAAAAGTTTACAAATGTACAAATCAATATTTGAATGAATGGAAATAGAAGAAAAAGAGTGAGAGTGCACAGATTTGTCATACGGTATCTGACCGTTTGCAGCAGCAGATTTGAGAAGTTTTCACAGAATTGTATTTGTACTCGTAAAAAACAACAACAACAACATAAAACAATACAAATGTCATTTTACAAGTTTGCAGCTTCTATTCCATTCATTCAAATGTTTACTTGCACAGTAAAATCTTTTCTGTGAATTCAAATTTAGGCCGCAGCCGTGCAAATATTTTCAGAGAATGTCAATTTAAACATGCACGTTTTCAGGTTTTCAGGTGTTTCGCTAAATACTATCACATATAAGGTCATGCCGTCCCCCACGCTTGTATGAAACTAATAAGTCCCTCTGGTTTAGATGTACCCCTGGTCATTTACCTCCATGGAGGATACTGGCAGTTTCTCAGGTACAACAAGGTTCTGCTTCTCTACAGCTTCTGCAATATCAAGTAGATATATTTTCACGTGCAGGTGGTGCTCACGTTTTTCATGCTGATGCTTTGTGCACATACAGTAAGGAGGAGTCTGGCTTCATGGCGGTGCCACTGGTCCATAAAGGCGTAGTGGTGGTTGCCGTCGGCTATGATGTCGCCCCCAAAGGTAGACTTTAATTCTGACCAATGGATGTTGTTTCTGGTTAATTCCACTGCAAGCATGTTAGCAATAGGCCAGTAACGTCAACCTTTCCCCCTGTGGCCCTGTCACTTCCTCTTCAGGGAACATGGACTTGATGGTGTCCCAAGTACGCAGGAGTGTGGTGTCCGTCATTCAGCAGTATTCTCATATCAGGTAGGCTACCTGTGCTTATTTCCTTTGCTCTTCCCTCTCACAAACACAATTCATCACAACATTAATGCAACTCCTCTATTATGGAAAGTACCACCATATAAGTATACTAACGCAATAATCCCCACGAGGCCATGGTACTTTTATAAAACAGTTACTAGATACACCGGCAAGGTTTCATAAAATAAACACCCAGCAACAAAAAAAAAATCTATAATTTATGTAATCATTCTTCAGCACCTTAACTGTGATTTTTCACTCAATGAAAGACTGTGCATTATCACCACAAATTCACTTTGAGACGATGCAGAATCTGTACTTTATTTTTTATTTTTATGAAACCCAGTTTTATCTCTTACACTCTCCAGTGGTCTTTACCTGTGTGGCCACTCTGCCGGTGCTCACCTGGCGGCAATGGTCCTCTCCACCGACTGGTCACAATACCACGTCACCCCTCAGATCAAAGGTGAGCTGTACCAGGTGAGATGAAACAAGCGACAGAGTGCTTGGCCTCATTGTGACTCACTGACGCCGAGGAGGAAGTAGAGACACACAGAAACTAAACGAAACGGAAGCACAAATGATGCAAAAACATGGAGGTCAGGTGTATTGGAGACTGTAAATTCCTCCTGTGTTTGATGCAGTATTATGTAAAGCCCTGTGAAATAAGTTTGTGATGAAGTGCTATATAAACTTGACTTGAAATGCTGCATAGCTAGCTGATCTTTTTTTCCTTCCTCTCCACTGTTCTTCCTCTTCCCTGGCCTCTTGTCGTTCTCTGATCTCCTCCCCTGATCCTTTGGGAACTCCGCCCCCTCCCAGGTGCTTTCCTAGTCAGCGGCATATACGACCTGCTGCCCATCCTGTCTACGTATGTCAACGAGCCTCTGAAGATGACAGAGTATGTGGAAATGTACCTCTCACTCCATAACATGTCATGTCAGTCGCTGTGACTGAGGACGATGGCGTCTTTAGGAATCTTTGCTCAGCTTTCTATAGACGGTTTTAACTTGACAACAAAAACATTCTAAATTGAACCCCTGCCCACTTCCTGTTGCAGTGTTTGCTATGGACATAAAAGAAAAAAAAACATTCAAGTGCAGGACTGACCATTCCGTGAAAACCGTCTATACAGCTGAGCGGCGAAAACAAAAGTAACGATGTCGAGTGAATATTTCTGCAGTTTGCCGAATGCTGAGAAAAAGGAAGTGCTGTGGGGTTGCGCTCTGGTGAAAACCGTCTATAGAGAGCTTTGTGTATGTGAGTGTTTTGTGTGTGCGCGCATTCAGTGTGATGATTGCTTCTCTTTGTGAATGAGAAACAGTGCGTGTCCTCTGCGAGTCTGTCGGTGCCGGTCGGTGACGTCTCTCTCTCCGTGTCCCGTCTCCTGTCCACAGGGAGGTGGCGCTGAGGAACAGCCCCGGCAAGCTGGTCCCTCAGCTCAAACTCTCCTCCTCCAGCTGCCATATTGTTGTCGCCGTCGCGCAGAACGACTCGCCGGAGTTTCGCAAGCAGTCGGAAGAATACTACAAAGTCAGTCGGAACTTCAAAACTCTTCTGGTCAGAATAGGAAGACTGTTAACCCATTGATACCTGATGCAGCATTTGCATGTATATCCCTCATTTGTGTGCGTATCCCTTTAAGACAACGCGGTTCGCGGTCTTAAAGGGATACACACACAAATGCTGCATCAGGTATCAATGGGTTAAAGATAAAGTCATTAACTTCCAGTTGATGCCAATATTACACTTTACAGGTTGAGTGAAAAGTCAATGTTTTGTTGGGCATTCTTTGCTTTAGATTAGAATATGCATACCGTATCTATGAAGCGATAGTAAATACTTCTTTTACATATTTCTAAACATTTTAGAGACATCCTGTCATCACTGGAGAAATATGTAGCGTTGAGTTTTGTTTACCATCAAATACTTAATCTACGTTCCCAATATTTGTTCTTGGTCATTCACAGAGATAACAGAAAGAACATAATTCTCCTGTTGGGATCACACAGAGCACTGAGGAGCTAAATAGATTGTAATTCATTCAGATTGTAATTGAAGACATCTCAAGCTTTGATGAGCATCTTAGATTTTTGCAATGATTTCACACATTGACTTGTATTATGATTTATATACAATACGCCTATTTCACATCCCACCCAAATCAGCCATTTTGTGTCTAAAATGCAGGAAGTTACACAGATGCAAGCAAGGCATTAATTAGAGTGCTGTTCCTCCGCTGCAGGGACAGGTCCAGTCCCATCACTCACTAATTCATGTCTTGCTTGCACCAGTGTTACTTCCTGCCTTTTAGACACAAAATGGCTGATTTGGGTGGGATGTGAAATTTGCTAAATACACTTGTTTGTTTTTAATTGGTTGTGCATACATATCTCAATTTATGCAGATCTCACTTTTTGTATTAATTTCTTTACCTCCTTTGCTACCTCTCTCTCTCTTCTGGCCTTTAAGAGTTTGGAGGCATCAGGGCTGAATGTGACGATGGAGGATGTGGCCAACACAGACCACTTCAACATCATTGAGCAACTGGTGGATGGGGAGTACCACCTAACACAGGTACACGCACGCACCCGCGCATGTGCACACACACACACACACACACACACACACAACCAAAATCTGTACCAATGACCGTACATTACAAAAAAAGTACACCCATGACTTGTAGATTCCTATATTTTTGTTAGTCTTTCAGGTGATAGAGACTTATTTTGAATTCCTTCCTTCTTCTGCAGCTCCTCTTGAAGGTGATGGGGAAGAGCTGAGATTGAAGAGTATTTGATCAATCTAGTGTGAACATATCCAACTCTGAATAGTCATCATGCACTAGTGGTTTTTGTTACTGATGAAATATGCATTATTACAGTGCCATAGTATGATAAATATACAATGCCTATCCATTTGGATTGATCAAACGTAAGGTGACATGTGTTTGAGTTGTTCTGATACCCTCTGTGTCTCTCACAGCCTAGCCTCTTGTGTCATATATGATAGACAGACACCTAATGCATGCCTAAAACGGAGTCTGTTCGAGGATGGTGATGTAGCGACTAGCGACTGAAACATACTGAAACTCATTCACACTCAGTTGTCAGCTGATTATTTAACCATCATAATGCACAATATTGTTGTTACTATTTCACTTGCCCGGAATAGTAAGTTGACTTTTCAGAGAATGTTGTTGATGATTTGTTTTGCATATTTCCTGTTTTGTAAAAGGGTTGATCCACTTGGACTGTGACAATCTATTCTATCATAACTATAAATATATGGGAAGGATGATGACAAGATCTTATGTCATGCATATGACATGAGTCAACCAAGGGCAGTGTTTCCCCTAGAATTCTTTTCAGGCCTGGATGGACTTCAAAACCTAAACTGACCGCAGGGGGGCACCCTCGCTGGTGACCAAAATGTTGGCCGTTTGAAGTCAGATTTGGATCATATTAACATTAGGATTAGACAGTGATGTCATTATTCATTCATATTAGTAATTTATGTTATTTTCTAAAAAACAAAATCAGGCCTAGTGGGGGTCTCTTTGGCCAGGCCTGTACAATTGTAGGGGAAACACTGCGGGGTATAAAGTGAATGTAGCTTTTTATTGCAACCTCCACAATGCAGGTAATGTCACACAGGGAATTCTACAAATTACGTTAATGTGTCATATACACTTGAGGAAATACACAGAAAGTGTGGACCAGAGCAGCTCAAAAGGCAAAAGTATTCAAAGTGAAAAAAGGTGGAGCTACTTGGAGTTTTTAAGGCAATATTTAATACGAAGTAATATATCTGTGTACAAGCAGTTACAAATCAGAATATATCTTCAATGTTACTACGGGCAAACAAAACGCAACGCGTTTCAACCACGCAGGTCTTCCTCAGGCAATGTTAGCTAACATTGAGCATTGAGCTAACATTGCCTGAGGAAGACCTGCGTGGTTGAAACGCGTTGCGTTTTGTTTGCCCGTAGTAACATTGAAGATATATTCTGATTTGTAACTGCTTGTACACAGATATATTACTTTCGTATTAAATATTGCCTTAAAAACTCCAAGTAGCTCCACCTTTTTTCACTTTTCATATACACTTGATAAATGTTGATAACTAAGACTGTATTTTTGCAGTCATTCATTTTAGCATAATAGTAGGCTTCTCAATATTCAAATGGATATATATTTTTTAAAGAAGTCAGACTAAATTATCAGAGCTTGCTGTTCACATTATAGCATCTTAATAGTCTATGTTACTGTTTACACAAAGTATTCTATTAATCATTCATTACTGTAAAATATTATGAAGAAAATCACAACACAATAAATGTTTATATTTGAGACTGGCTGTGTTGGCTTTCATGCAACTTTTAAACTTATAAAATGTGTGCTGATGAGGTTTTTGATAAGATGCATGTTCATGAGGTACCACACAAAGAAGCCCTGGCTGGTGCAATAACAACAGTGTCACAAATGTATCATCATCACATAGTCAAGTCAGTAGTGGTGCTCACCTAGAAATGTACAAAAAGAGGGGTTCCCAAACATTTTGTTCGATTTAGTACAGAATTACAATACACAAGTCTCTGTACAACAATTGGGGAAGATAACTAGAAAAATTGAACTAAACTGTGACACAAAAAGGTGTTAAACTATTATACAACTATTTGGAATAAAGGACCCATATTATGGGCTCCCTTGAACCTTGACCCCACGTTGGGACCTCTGACTGACAGTCACCTACATTGCAGCGGGTGGTTGGTAGTTAGGGAAGAACCAGCAGGAAGTGCGCTGCCCGCCGGCTCCTCTGCTCTCGTACAGTAGCGATGGAGCGGGGCTAGGGACGGACGGGGAGTCGCAGAGAAACCGCTGACCAGCCACCAAAGCAAGTCTGTCTCTGTTCGCCGGGTAAGCACCCCACTTTTTTAAAAGCCACAACATGACGACCAGGTTAAACTAATTCAGTTAGACAAAAGTGCTCGTATCATATTACTGGCTGATACTGATAGCCCATAGAAGCTGGTATAGCCCCGGCAGCAAATTTTCGAAATGCAGGGTGACAGGGGAAGGATCCGCCCTTCTCTCCCTTTGATTGGGTTGCGTTTAGGCATGAGGGGTGATGATTGGTTAAAGTTGGGTAAAATATTAAGGGTAAGCCAATCAGAAGCAGAGTAAGGCGGGTCCGTCCCTTGTCACCCTGCAGTTTGGCAAAAATGCTAGCAAGCTAAAGTTATCGTTAGCTAAAGTGGGAACAATGTTTCCCTTTCTTTTATACGTGATATTTTAACTGTCGCCCTTTACCGTGTAAAGGTAAACGGTAAATTCAGTCAATTCCACGTGACCGAAACTCTTTTTCATAATTTTGAGCCGTTCCTTATAGTTGTTTTAACTGAGTAATCGGTGAAAGTTTTGCTCCCCCCTGGAGCCCGGCGGTGTAGGACGGAGCTCCGCTGCTCTTCTCTTCCTGTCTTCGTGGCTGTGACAGGAGAGAGGAGATGGGCTGCATCAACCACCTGATAACAGCTCCGTTTGTGCACTTTATAGCATTATGGCTCTATGACCTGACCTGCTTATTCTAACATTTCGCTCTCTCACATGCACGTGCTCTACGCATACATAAAACAACTTGAATCTGTTAGCCGGTTAAGCCGTAATTAGTCTGGGTCTATCTTGAGTTCGCACCACTACACTAGCCAAGTCGTTGTGGAGAAATGCCTGGGTTTTGTTACAGCCTAGGCACTATCAATTTCCTCTCCTTATGCTGTCAAGTTGGTGCATTTGATGTCTATAGGCCTTCCCTCTAGGCCAGTGATACTCAATCCGAGGCTCTAGAGCCACAGGTGGCTCCTTTATGGCTAGTTGTTGTGGTTCTTTTAAGTCCTACTTAAAATACAAAATCGAAATAAATAAAGGGAGGAAAGGGACTTTTTGGGGGGATTGTGGCTCTTCCAAAGATTTTTTCATCAATGCGGCTCCTGAGTAGGCAAGGTTGAGTACCACTGCTTTAGGCGATTCTTACTTAGTTGTTGTGACTGAAGATCAGAAGGCACACAACATGATAAACACATGAGCTTTTTCATTGTCTGCATTTGTTTTCCAAATTTGATCAGGTAAATACATTTGGAACAAATTCTTAATTTAAGCCCCCGTTCACACTATATGGCAGCAATGCTCAACCTAAGCTCAACCTATCGCTGAACCCACAAGTTTAATTTAGGCATCCTTGTTAACAGGTGATGCCGTTCACACCAGCTGCGCGCGTGCGTGTCACACTGAGAAGTCACGCCGAAAGCCACGCTCATGCCTTGCTCAAGCAATCGTTCAGGATTCAGTCCTATTTTCCCACCATGAAGCTGCCAGGCATGAAGTCAATGGGAGTTGTGGGTGGGTTCAAGGCCAGGCATGTCCAAAGTCCAGGCATGTCCAAAGTCCGGCCCAGGGCCAATTGCCACCCGCAGACCGATTTTAAGTGGCCCTCAGCTTGTCTCTCAA